>NW_022280236.1:103380-114434 GCF_004355925.1 Anarrhichthys ocellatus | reverse complement strand
TAAGGGGGCGCCAACCATCCGTAGGGGGGCGCCAACCATCCGTAGGGGGACGCCAACCATCCGTAGGGGGGGCTATCCATCCATAGGGGGGCCAACCATCCATAGGGGGGCCGACCATCCATAGGGGGGCCGACCATCCATAGGGGGGCCGACTATCCATAGGGGCACCGACCATCCATAGGGGGGCCGACTATCCATAGGGGCACCAACCATCCATCGGGGGGCCATCCATTCATAGAGGGGGCATCCATCCATAGGGGGGCCATCCATCCGTAGGGGTGCCAAGCATCCATATGGGCCCATTCATCCATAGGGGGGCGCCAACCATCCACAGGGGGTCGCCAACCATCCACAGGGGGTCGCCATTCATCCATAAGGGTGCTAACCATCCATAGGGGTGCCATCCATCCATAGGGGCACCAATCATTTGATTTTCTTGTCTTGGGACTTGCCTTTCTAGGATTTGACTGGAGACTCTCCTGTCTTAATGTGGAACCGGACTAAGAACTTTGCACAGGAATTTAATGTCAAGTTTTGAGACTAAACTTTGAATTTTCCTGTCTTAACATGTGAGTCTTGACTTGGGAATTGTAAACAGTGACTTGGTCCCGCCTCTGCTCCTCGCCATTCTATCATTCACTTACATTCTTGTCCTCCATAGTTCTACTTCTACTCACACTGCAGTGCTGCTGATCGAGTCAATTGCAAGGCAGCACTTCAAAGTGTCGACAAAGATCTTTAAATGACATGATGTAGATGTTTTGAACTACTCTGGTGGTGATAAACTGCTACCAGAGCTCTCCATCTTGTCTTTAACCGTCTTTGATGTCTTTCTCTAATTGCCTGCTCTTTCTGGTTCCGTCTTTCCTTCATCGTCATGTTTTTATCTGTTTGCCGTCACTTCTTTCTCTCTCGAACTTGCACAATGAACTTGATCAAATTCTCTGTTAATTTGATGGTTTTAATGCTTGCCTGCCTATCAATATTTCTCTTTATTTCTATCTATTATTTTATCGGTCTTTTCTTGTTTTTCTTTGCTCCACGCTCGCCTTTCTTCCCGACACGTTCTGACTTTATCATTCTGATTATTTTATGGTTTTATTTTCTCTTACCACACCCCTCTCTCCATGCCCCCCCTACACTCCTACCTTTTGTCTTTTTCCCAGAACTGCACTGGTCCTTCTGAGCCCCCTGTCCTCTCCATCCCCTTCATAGGAATGATTGTTATAGTGGCCTTGATTTGGTGCTGGTGGGAGGAGCTGGCGTCCTAGAGAGGACCAGGTATGGCCACGCCCTTCTTTCTCTACCAGACACTCTGCTTCTTTTAGCAACTGAGAGTGGCTGAATCAGGGGGTCACATCCAGGCTAACGGTCACCGCAGATCAACGCTAGCATTTCAATTAGAGGGCTCCGTATGCTTCATACAAAGTAGATGTGCTCCAACCAAGTCTGAAATCAAAGTGGCTAAACGGCACAAACAGGGTCCACAGAACTACATGAACACAGAGGCTTTGAGCTGTGCAAGATCTTTTTCACATGTTATTGCATTTCTGAGCGTGTCTGAAAACTCTCAAGGCAGCATCAGTGCAAACTGCTGTCTCAGCATTGCAGCTAGCAAGATGAAGCTGACACCTACTGAATGTGTGTGAACGTGGCCCAGAGGGCTTCACAGCCTGTACGACATCCTCTCCTGAAGAATGAAGATGTTCTATTGAAGCTCACTGATCCCAGACAAAATAAAAGTCTCTATCAAAGTGTCTCAAATTAAGTCAAACTCAATCCAGTATCATGTATTTATTGAATCAACATCTTTCATTCTAAGGGATGATTTCAACATTTTTTAGTTTCTTCATCATCTTCATCACTTTAACTATAGTTAATAATTCAAGCTCAGTTAGTTCTGATTCACTATTATTATATGTCTTTGTTCTTTTACATTTACTAATTGACAACATATGATAATGTTTAATTAAGTTCTTCTGAATTTTTCATAATTATTTTTAGGAATTTTAAAATAATCACGCGTCAAGATTTCATCTTCATGAAAGTTGTGGAAAAATGTGAAAGTGTTGATTTGATCCACATTTCTGTCTCTAATCGTTATTGCTGATCCCGTTTGGGAGTGCAGGAGTCGTGTCATCATCTCACCGTACTTCCTGTCTTCCTCAGCGCGGCGACGCCGAAGGCTGGAACCTGGCGGTGGCAGCGGTTGCCGTGGCAGCCATTGTAGTTCTGGTCGTCCCCAGCTTCACCAGGGCCTGAGGACTACACAGGAAGTGACCTCACTGGGAACTCTGGGATTGTGGGAGCGCCGCCCTCATACATGTTGCACGTCCTGATGTCCTTTTCACCTGAAGGCCACAGATGTCAGTGAGTTGTGGAGGGAGAAGCAATATGAATTCAGAAAGTCTTCCATAAAGACTCAGCCGGTGGATTTATTGATCAAACATCCACCGTCATGAACCAAGAGCCTGACTGGAAGTTGTCATTTTGCATTATTTTAAATGTTAGAAGAAGAACCAGAAGTGGATCAGATGGTGGTTCTGTTTGACCGATCCGCTCATATTCATGATTTCATTCTTTATTCTATTAAATAATCATTGAGTTTTATTAGTTGATGTGTTTTGCAAGTCAAATTTGACCGTTCAGAGTTAAGAGCAACTTAATTTGTCAAATAAATGTCGTGAATGTAGCAGATAGAATAATATTTCCCTCAGAAATGTGTTGGAGTATCAAGTAGTATAGAATAGAAAAGTAAGGTACAAGTACCTCCAGATTGTACTTCCGTCCCGTACGTTTGTAAATGTACTCATTAGTTTACAGTAGATGTGGTTCAGTGTTTGTTTCACTCTACAGGAGTCGTTGGATTTAATGTTGATGTCAGTGAAGAAGAAGAAGTGATCAGCACCAGCAGCTGCTGCAGCCTCTGTACGTACCAATGAAAGCAGACTTCCTGCTCATGAGTCATGACGGCAGCTGTTTGACAATCACACATTACTTTACTGGCGGGAGTCCTTTAGAGCTGCACTTCCAATCACTTTTATTTATATTATTTAACAAATAATTGATTAATCATTTGGTCCAAAACCCAAAAGGTGCATTTATAAAGATGTTATACAGATAAAAGTAGCAAATGTTTTGTATTTCAAGTATCAGTCCAATAATTGATTCTTTTCTGTTGCTTGACGAATAGTTTCAGCTCTAAGATTCTTTGCTTATGTTTCCGTACTGGAGTAATATAATATTTTGCACTGGCTGAGATATCGGTAGCAGATGAAAAGAGATTGTTTAATGTTTTAACACATTGACTCTGCTTCAGTCCTACTTCCTGCTGTATGTTATTCACTATGTGTTTGACAAAAATGGACCAATCAATGTAGATTATTTAACAGATGTATTTTGTAGCATGAGAAAAACAGCAATTTAAGGAAATATTCCGCTTTATTTGACCTACTTATCCCTTTACAAATCAATTTAAAATGCGTGTATTTGTATGTTTACAGTGTCAAACAGGTAGTATGTTAATCTACAGCTGTAACGTATTTAAATCTTAAGGAGATGAATCATTCTGATGACACATTATGTGACGACTGATTCCACTCTGCCAGTTTTAAGCTCAGATTGTTCCAGAGTTGCTTTTCATTTTAGAGAGATATTTTTGCACAGCAGTTGATTTATGATTTTGGATACAGATGGAGGATTATACATAATAGTGAATAGAAGAGGACCGAGGATAGAGGCTTGCAGATAACATTTACAAACCTTAAAACGAGACAATCTGAGCTAAAATGTTGCTGCACAAGTTGTCCTAGAGAAGGTAGCAAGACTGGATGTTGACCTTAATTAATTCATTATTGATTAATAAGGTGGCTTCTTCTTCAAGTGTACAAGAACACAGTGAAGTGACTGATTATTTATGTATTATTTTTGTAGATAGTGAATAGAAGAGGACCAAGAATACTGCCCTGTGGGACACCTTTATTTTTGCTTTCTTTGCTTGGAACCATAAAATAACTGCTGCTTGAGTTCTAACTGAAATATGGACCTAAAGACAATAAATAGACCATAAATAGCCCAAATAAATGTAGTTCTTACTCTGTAGAAAACACTTCCTGTCTGAATGGGGCTGTGATACAGCGTTGAGCAGATCTTAAACTCCAGCGAAACCAATCTGCCTACGTTTCATTTTGCCCTCTTCTTTTGCACATCGACGTGTTTCAGTTTTTAGATGGATCCTGACTCATAGTTCTTGTTTACATTTAAGTGGTGACCAAATAATCATAGAAAATATAATCAGACGTTGGAATGACTGTGAAAACAAACTGTCTTGATTTGTGATGATGCATGTGACCAAATATTAACAGCTTCATAATAAAAGACATTCCCATTTAAACACAAGCACCAGTGATATGACACTGATGACAATTTAAATATATAACAAAATAATGGCCGAAATATGTGAAACATTGTGCTGAATTAGAAAAGACTGAACAATGATGAACAGTGACAGACGAAGTGGCATTAACGTGACAAAGCAGGTCTTTAATAATTTGTAAAAATTTAAAACACAATTTAAAAAAATGTATTAAGCATTTGAGGAACAATTGTTATTTAGACTTTTGCTTTTAAAAACATCAAATCTTCCTGAAGCTGCATGCTAATGGCACTTTGTACTTATGTGGCTTTCTATTTTATTACTACTCACTAATAGTTTGTACTGTACATAGAATTGTTCAGTTTGATTCTTAGTCACTTTAAAGAAATATTTTTTTCATACAGCTGTTCAGAATGTAGTTCAGAGGTTTTATTAAATGTTTGCCAAATAGTAGCAGTAGAAATAGATACTGGGGATGGACTGATTATTGGTTATTAGTCAGCTCATACTTGACTTCAAGTGAAACTGGGCACACTTTTTTATATTTCTTTTGATAATGACGGTTCCTGAAATACATATTTATCTAAATTAATATTATCTTCTTTGTTATTTTTAAGAGTCCATATTGTAATTCTGAAATAAAAAAACAGCCCAAACACCAAATCCAAGACAAAAGTAAACACTTTCTCTTGTTAAAGGATTTCTGTTAAACGCTAATTTCCGACAGCAAGATTTTATTTGCTACCAAGAAGCAACAGAACCACAATGATTTAGCTTCCTTCTCGACTTCTTTCGAATATCTTTTAAATTAATTTGGACTTGGTGTAGAAATATCCATCCCTCCATCCATTTTCCTCCGCTTATCCGGGGTCGGGTCACGGTGGCAGCAGGCCAAGCAGGCTGACCCAGACTTCCCTCTCCCCGGCAACATGTTCCAGCTCATTCTGGGGGATCCCGAGGCGTTCCCAGGCCAGCTGGGAGATATAATCCCTCCAGCGTGTTCTAGGTCTTCCCCGGGGTCTCTTCCCAGTTGGACGTGCCTGGAAAACCTCCAGTGGGAGGCGTCCAGGAGGCATCCTGATTAGATGCTCAAACCACCTCAGCTGACTCCTTTCTACATGAAGGATTAGCGGCTCGACTCCTAATGACCGAGCTCCTTACCCTATCTCTAAGGCTGAGCCCGGCCACCCTACGGAGGAAACTCATTTCGGCCGCTTGTAGCCGCGACCTTGTCCTTTCGGTCACGACCCAGAGTTCGTGACCATAGGTGAGGGTAGGAACGTAGACCGAGTGGTAAATTGAGAGCTTTGCCTTCCGGCTCAGCTCCCTCTTCACCAAGACGGTCTGGTGCAGCGCCTGCTTTACTGCTGCAGCCACACCTATCCGCCTGTTGATCTCCCGCTCCATCTTACCCTCACTCGTGAACAAGACCCCGAGATACTTGAACTCCTTCGCTTGCGGTAGGCACTCCGTCCCCACCTGGAGGGAGCACTCCACCGGTTTCCGGCAGAGAACCATGGCCTCAGATTTGGAGATGCTAACTCTCATCCCCGCCGCTTCACACTCGGCTGCAAACCGCCTCAGTGAATGCTGGAGGTCATGATCCGAGGAGGGCAACAAGACCACATCATCTGCAAACAGCAGAGAGGCGATCCCGAGACCCCTGAACCTGACGTTCTTCACCTCCCGGCTGCGCCTAGATATCCTGTCCGTGAAAATCACGGCTGGATACTCCGAACTGCTGTTTGGTGCATAAGCACAAACCACAGTCAGAGCCTTGCTCCCCGCAACCCGTAGGTGCACGGAGGCGACCCTCTCGTTCTCCGGGGAGAACTCCAACACAGCAGCGCTCAGCCGGGGGCTGAGTATCCCCACTCCCGCCCAGCGCCTCTCACCTTGGGCAACTCCAGAAGAGGACAAAGTCCAACCCCTCTCCAGGAGCTTGCTTCCAGAGCCAATGCTGTGTGTGGAGGTGAGTCCAACTATATCTAGCTGGTATCGCTCCTGCACCAGCTCCGGCTCTTTCCCCGCTAGCGAGGTGACGTTCCACGTACCTAGATCTAGTCCATGCTGCCTGCGATCGGCTCTCCCAGGCCTCCGGCCTGACCTGCCGCCCGGTCTGCATTGCACCCGACCCCGATGCTTGTCCCTGCGGGTGGTGGGTCCACAGAGTGGCTGCTCCATGTTGTTTCTTCGGACTGAGCCCGACCGGGCCCCATGGGCGAAGGCCCGGCCACCAGACGCTCGCCAACGAGCTCTCCTCCTGGGTCTGGCTCCGGGAGGCTGCCCCGGTTTCCCTGGTCCGGGCGAGGTTGCTGAAGACCGTGGGCTGCTTATCATCAGGGTTATTTGAACCGCTCTTAGTCTGGGCTCTCCCCTGAGACCTGTTTGCCTTGGGAGACCCTACCAGGGGCTACTTCCCCGGACAACATAGCTCCCAGGATCACTGAGTCACTCAAACTCCTCCACCATGTTAAGGTGGCGAATCGTGGAGGAGTGTGTAGAGGAGTGTGGGAGTTTAGTAATGTTCTAACAAACGTGAACTAGTTCAGTAGTGTTCTGACAAACGTAAGCTAGCTTATTGGTGTTCTGACAAATGTAAACTAGTTTATTGGTGTTCTGACAAACGTAAACTAGTTTATTGATGTTCTGACAAACGTAAACTAGTTTATTGGTGTTCTGACAAACGTAAACTAGTTTATTGGTATTCTGACAAGCGTAAGCTAGTTTATTGGTGTTCTGACAAACGTAAACTAGTTTATTAGTGTTCTGAAAAGCGTTAGCTAGCTTAGTGGTATTCTAAAAAAACGTGTGCAGTAGCCAGCAGTGTTGCATGTTAGATTTAGAGAAGTATCAAATTTGCATGAAACTAGACGAGTAGATTCAGACGCTGCAGCAGCTGTAGAGTTAGACAACGCTCACTAGCTGACAGTGGTAGCATGAACGCTGTATCAAATTCTTCCATAGTTACTTTAGACTGTTTTATTACAAACTTTGTAGTTAAAAGTTAAAAAAGTCAGATTTTTTACAACCTTTTGGTCACATGTTTTAGTTTCCTCCCAGTATCCAGTACAGAAATAGGACGTGTCTAGCTTAGCTTAGCACAACGACTGGATACAGGGGAAACATGCTAGGCTAGCTCCAACAAAAGAGAAAACAAAACACCTTTGAAAAACTCTGATTTACATGGAATATTTTGTCTTTGTTGGTAACTGGTGTACAGCTAACAAAATGTTATGTAACGTTAGCTTATTAACTTTGGCTAGTTTAGGTCGTCGTTGCTACAAACAGCTTATCCAACTTCAACTGCTAGCTTTGTGGTTAGCCACTGTTATCATAGCCATATAAACAGTTCATGTTTTTTGGTTTGTAGCTACTGTTTGTGTGTTACATCAAAATGTGTTTAACTTAGCTCAGTATTCAAGGAAAACAAATCATATTTAGCCAAGCTTAGCACGAACCAGGTTTGGAAATATAAATGTGAAAAGGAGACATGCATTGGAGCATGTCTACACTACATTGTAATTTAGCATCTCTGCACTCTGAGATTACTCTTGAGATTACTGTTCTGCTTGATTGTGTAACGGCTGCATTTCTGTGTGTTGGCGCTGTGTTCTTCAGGTGTTTCAGGTGTTTGTTTCAGGTGTTTCAGGTGCGCTGTACGAACTCTGCTTTTAGTTAGACGTCTAAACTTTGAGTCCAAATTAACCAGCATGTCGTAATCTGGCTGCTGTTCTGCTTCTGTTTTGATGATGGATTATTCTGTTTCTCTCTGTATTTATGTGTCTGATTCTGTAAAGAATATTTAATTGTATCAGTGATGTTTCTGCACAACATTAATGTTTGAATACGTTTTTTTTCAATTGTGCTGATTTTGTCTAAAGGGCCTGTACATTTTGTAAATGACCTGACAAATATAAAATAGTTTTTCCTTGTCGTTAATGTCCACTAGTTTTATTTGAGATATCTTTTTTTATGTTGTGTTACGTTATGTTACATTGTGTTACGTTGTATTACGGTATGTTACATTTTGTCACTTCATGTTACATTGTATTACGGTATGTTACGTTATGTTACATTGTGTTATGTTATGCTACGTTGTATTACGTTGTATTATGTTGTGTTACATTATGTTACATTGTATTACGGTATGTACATTATGTTACATTGTGTTACGTTATGTTACATTGTGTTACGTTGTGTTACATTGTATTATGGTATGTTACATTATGTCACTTCATGTTATGTTGTATTACGGTATGTTACATTTTGTCACTTCATGTTACATTGTATTGCGGTATGTTACATTGTGTTATGTTATGTTACGTTGTATTACGTTGTGTTACGTTATGTTAAGTTGTATTACGCTGTATTACGTTGTGTTACGTTATGTTACATTGTATTACGGTATGTACATTTTGTCACTTCATGTTACGTTGTATTACGTTATGTTACATTATGTCATTTGATAACTGTGAAAGAGCTAATGTCAGGATCTCAGTACGTAGTTGGTCCTAATCTTATTAATACTGGTGTGATTATTATCAGACCGTGTGTTTGAACCCTCTGAGAGCATCATGAGTCGCTCACAGCTTTAATTTTAGTTTGTTTCTATAATTACACATCGGAGCTGTTTTACTCTCATCATGACAGAAATGTGATCTCAGCAGAGATGAAGATGATGACGATGGAGATATTTTCAGTCTATAACTTGTATAGAAGCATCTGACCGTGGCTCTGTCAGAGAGACGTAACGTAGATTATATTTCTGACTTTATATCTTTATAAAGTCTTAATAAACTCCAGTTAGACATCATGACATCACTATGACATCATCCGGAGCACTGATGACAGACTGAACTTTAATTTCCCAAAATGGTGAACTGTTCCTTTAACTGTTCCTTTAATTTTAAATGAGTGCAGCCGATAAAAATGATAATTCATGTTTTTATCATTCAGTTTATAAGAACAGTGAAAAGGTGTTTTTTTCTGATCTGATTGGCGGACGTCAGATGACGTCATGTTTTCTCTTTACACCAGTTTATCCCCCCCTCTCTCTCCGGTTTGGATCCTCTAAAAATACCCGGAGGTGTCACCGGGGCTGTGGATCCCAGGGCCCTGCTGAGGTGGTGGGAGGTCCAGAGTGTGTGTGTGTGGGGGGGTCCGGAGGCCTGGCCACGCCCCCTGGCCCTGCCGCCACCCAATGAGCCTTGGCCCCCGTATCTCCGTCGGATTAGAGGATGCCCGGCTCTCCTTGTATATGGCCATGGAGGGGGCATTCCTGGGAGTCCGGCAGAGTGACGACGAGCTTTTTAAACCTCTGGTCCACTTCTCCTCGAGCCGTAGTCCCGACTCTCTGCAGGCCGCCGTCTGCGCGTCTTGACCCGGACTCAGGAGCGAGTGTGTCCGGAGGAGGAGCGCGTCTCTCCTGATTCTCCTGGTTCCTTCCGTCACTCCTTATTCCTCCCGGAAGATTAACGGACTCTGGATCTGCTCTCGGACCGGAGCG
This sequence comes from Anarrhichthys ocellatus, assembly GCF_004355925.1. Taxonomy (NCBI): domain Eukaryota; kingdom Metazoa; phylum Chordata; class Actinopteri; order Perciformes; family Anarhichadidae; genus Anarrhichthys; species Anarrhichthys ocellatus. Next base: position 104,550 of record NW_022280236.1, on the reverse strand, counting down.
CACGTTTCCACTCAAACTTTGGTGAAGTGTGAAACTCAGCAGGCTGTGCGCTCCTCTTCCTCCTCTTCTTCTTTTCTCTCTTTTCTTTATTTTCTTCTCTTCCCACCCGGCTCTATAAGAAGGAGAGGTGGCGGCACCATGATGAGTAACAGCGGCTACTTGGAGCCGCAGCTGCCGCCGCAGTTCTACCAGAGCACCGCGGACCTCGGCGAGGAGGAGGAGGAGATGCCGGCCACCGAGAAGGACCTGGCCGAGGACGCTCCTTGGAAGAAGATCCAGCAGAACACCTTCACCAGGTGGTGCAACGAGCACCTGAAGGTCCTCAACAAGCGGATCAACGACCTGCAGAAGGACCTGAGCGACGGGCTGAAGCTCATCGGGCTGCTGGAGGTTCTGAGCCAGAAAAAGATGTTCAGGAAGTATCACTCCAGACCCAACTTCAGGCAGATGAAGCTGGAGAACGTATCCGTGGCTCTGGAGTTCCTGGAGAGGGAACACATCCGACTGGTCTCCATCGGTGAGTGAGGCGCCACGCGCGCACCTGCTGTGTCTGGACACCTTTTTACGCACGTTTTTTTTTTAATATCTAACGAGCTGCGCATGAGAGCTGAGGTCAGGATACAGGGAGGAAGATAAGGAGGGAGGTTTATTATTGTCACGAGTTCACAGGAAGCACAAAGACGTATCCATGTGATCTGTTGAAAACCACGAAAACACCTTCATGACCCACTAATTCTCCATCGATGATCCATTTATAAACCATGAATAAGACATGAATAATCCCTCTTCAGGGTTAATAACTCTCTAAAATCCCGTAGTAAACACTGAGTTCCATTAAAAACCTTAAGATATACTTCTACCACGTAACACATCCACCTCTAAGGTGTCATTTTATTTCATCCATGAAAAATAGATGGTGGTGATGATGATGATGATGATGAGGTGAAGATGATGGTGATGGTGGTGATATGGTGGTGATGAGGTGATGATGATAATGGTGATGAGGTGATGGTGATATGGTGGTGATGATGATGATTGTGGTGGTGGTGATGATGATGGTGATGAGGTGATGATGGTGATATGGTGATGATGATGGTGGTGGTGGTGATGATGATGATGGTGGTGATGATGATGATGGTGGTGGTGATGGTGATGATGTGATGATGGTGA
>NW_022280236.1:100751-103370 GCF_004355925.1 Anarrhichthys ocellatus | reverse complement strand
GTGATATGGTCATGTTGATGGTGGTGATGATGGTGACGATGATGATGGTGGTGGTGATGATGGTGATATGGTCATGTTGATGGTGGTGGTGATGATGATGATGATGATGATGGTGGTGGTGATGAGATCATGATGATGATGATGAGGTGGAGATGATGATGGTGATGATGATGAGTTGATGATGGTGATATGATGATTGTGGTGATGATGATGGTGATGATGGTGATGATGATGGTGATATGATGATTGTGGTGATGATGATGGTGGTCATGATGGTGATGATGATGGTGGTCATGATGGTGATGATGATGGTGATAATGAGGTGATGATGATGAGGTGATGATGATGGTGATATGGTGATGATGATGATATGGTGATGAGGTGATGATGAGGTGATGATGAGGATGATGTGATGATGATGATATGGTGATGTGATGATGATGACGATGATGAGGTGATGATGAGGTGATGATGATGAGGTGATGATGATGATGAGGTGATGATGGTGATTGTGATGATGATGACGAGGTGGATCCTTTTACTGCGACTGAAGGAACCTCTAACTTTACGTTGTCATTCATTTAATATTAAACTACTTTAAAAGTAAGAAGCAGTCAGATTGGTCATCACGGGGCAGGAAGAAGAGAAGATAGGAAACAGGAAGTGTTTTAGGAAACTGGAAGTGTTTTCAAAAGTGTGTTTTCTGATGAGGGAAGTGTTTAAGGAAGTGGAAAGAGTTTTTTAGTAAACAGGAAGTATTTAAGGAAGCATGGAGTGTTTTTTAGGAAAATGGAAAGTGTTTAAGGAAACAGAAAGTGTCTGAGGAAACAGGAAGGTGAAGTCTTTTAGGAAGTGAGTTTGAAACTGAACTGGTTTCCTCTGATCTGGTTTCACCTCCGCACACCTTTGACACATTTATCTTCTTGCTTTGAATCATTTTAATTATTGTTTTACTTTTACTTTGTACTCATTCGTTACTTTAGTACTCAAAGTATTTTAGTACTAAAGTAAAGTTCCTCTTTTTATTTTCTCAAACAGACAAAAGTGAAAATCAAATGTCTTCAGGATCATATTTAGTTATTTATTAATACATGTGCTGAAAGTTTCTCTCAGATAAAGATTTCAGTAAACTTCTATTCATCGATTGAAATGAAAACCTGGAAACATGAAGAGAGTCTGAGACAGGAGGGTCTGTGAGGTCTGGGTGGGGGGGGGGGGGGGCGGTCTGATTGATGGCCAGACAGCTGAGCTCTGCTCTGCCTCCACTAACAGCTGCTGAAAATAGACTCAGAGAGGAAACCATGAACCCAGATCCACTTCAGTCCAGATCCTCTTTAATAGAAACACCCAGAGAGATAGAGAGACCTCCTAAGCTGGACTCACAGGTTCACATCAGAGACCACAAGGTCCCTGAGGACTCCATTCAGAACCGAGTCACAACCGGGTCAACATGACTAATTCACAAAAGGCTTGACTTCACTTCACTTGAGTCTTTTAACTTGAAACTACTTGATACTTTCCACCAGACTCAGAAACTAAAAAGTCTTCTATTTGTTATTTTCATGAGTCGATTGACGTTAAAGGAACTTTAATATTTCATCAAATACTTGACTTGAGACTTGACTCAGGACTTGTAAGTCTTGACTTTTTACTTGTCTTGACTTGAGACTTGAAAAACAATGACAGGAGATTAAATCCAGGTGAGTCTGAGTGAGAGCTGTTGGTCTGTGTACGTTCCTCAGTGGTTGAAGGTAGAATCGGTCAGAATCCTCCGATCAGAATCCTCCGATCAGAGTCCTCCGCTCAGAGTCCTCCGCTCAGAATCCTCCGCTCAGAATCCTCCGATCAGAGTCCTCCAATCAGAGTCCTCCGATCAGAATGCTCCAATCAGAGTCCTCCGCTCAGAATCCTCCGATCAGAGTCCTGCGATCAGAGTCCTCCAATCAGAATCCTCCAATCAGAGTCCTCCGCTCAGAATCCTCCGATCAGAATCCTCCGATCAGAATCCTCCGATCAGAATCCTCCGCTCAGAATCCTCCGCTCAGAGTCCTCCGCTCAGAGTCACATGTCTACAGTAAAATGTGTGTCAGGTCTTGAGGTTTCTCTGCTCTCAGACTCTCTCTCTGGTCTCTGGTGTCTCTCTCCCAGTCTGTAATGGTTTCCATGTGTTGTGGCAGTCAGCACACAGGAATGCCCCCCCCCCCGCCACACACACACACACACACTGATGCTACACACACTTTGTTTTACAGCCGAGTGTTTGGATCCTTTTTATTAACGTTCCACCTCAACACTTATATTAAAAACAGGTTTGTTGTTTAAAAGTAAAAGTATTAGTTGTCAGTGTTACATCATTGTAGTTCTGGACCTTTATTATCTTTATTACCTTTATTGTCTTTATTACCTTTATTGTCTTTATTGCCTTTATTGTCTTTATTGTCTTTATTACCTTTATTACCTTTATTATCTTTATTACCTTTATTGTCTTTATTACGTTTATTATCTGTATTGCCTTTATTGTCTGTATTACCTTTATTGTCTGTATTACCTTTATTGTCTGTATTACCTTTACTGTCTTTATTACCTTTATTGTCTTTATTGTCTTTATTACCTTTACTG
>NW_022280236.1:99377-100741 GCF_004355925.1 Anarrhichthys ocellatus | reverse complement strand
TTACTGTCTTTATTACCTTTATTGTCTTTATTACAGCCGTTCACAGTGTTATGAACCCATGTCTTTGAGAGTACATATCAATGTTTTGAACCAAACCCAAAGAAATATTCAAATATTCACATATCAGAAGCTGAAATTAGAGAATTTTTGGGTCCTTTTTGTTTTAAAAATGATTAAAAATATCATAAAAACTGAGGCTCAACTATATATTTAACATAAAATGAACTAAATCTCCCGCCCAGATGGTCGACGTGTACTGATGTGACCGACCACCAGAACCTGAACCCTCACTGGAACCAGAACTATGTAGACCTCCAGTCTTTTCGTGTTTCTCTTCTTATCACGTGAAGCTGTTTTTAGACCAGTTAGTTGGTTTTGCTGTCTGAATGTAGTGAGACAGATGATGAGCTCATGTTGGGTCTGAGGATATTAAACACGTCTTCTCTTGGTTCTGATTGGACCGACTGATCCACATGAACCAGGACAAGGTTTCAACTAAACCTCAGAAAACATTCAATCAACTACAAAAGAAAGAAACCAGCTGCTTGCAGACATTAGTGTGACAATAGAGACATATTTATCTTCTTTTGTGAAGTAAATGTTGCACATTTTACAGTCTACAGAATAATGAACATTTACGGCACAAAGGAAGTGCATCAACCTTTTGTTTCCCCCGCTAGATATCATAGCTATTATGGGCCATATATAGTATATATAAATATATATATATATACAGTATATATATGTGTGTGTAGTATATGTGCCCCAGTAGAGGAAGAAGAGGACGGAGGACCTGTACAAGTGTCCTGTGTTGTTGGTAGTTAAAAGAAAAGACATCCGGTCTGTGTGACGTTGGCTTCAACAATCAAACCACCTGGACTCACTCTGACACTAATGAACAAAGAGTTTATTCTGCCTCTAAGTTGTCTTCACACTTGTTTGACTCCAAACCACAGATGCTCTCTTTCTATCTTGTGTTCTTGTGATGTTTCCTCTGAGCAGTAAAGCAGCGTATCGTCTGCATACGGCTTCATTCTGCTGGATTTATACTGAAGTCTGGTTGGTTTTTAGTTTTAGATGTGACTATATCGACGTCATTAGTGCATAGCGACATGTGGCAGTGACCTCACAGTGATGTCACAGTGACCTCACAGTGACGCCACTGTAAGGTCACTGACGTCATCGGGTCAGACCGTCTTCTCTAAAATCCTGTTTTCTTTACATGAGTTCTGCTGAAGCAGCTGAGTGTCATACTGCTGAATGAACAACAAAGCTTCTTGTTACTGATGAATGCCGTCTCTGTGTGGGAATCAAAGGGGGAGGAGGTGTGTGTGTGTGTGTGTGTGTGTGTGTGTGTGTGTGTG
>NW_022280236.1:92265-99367 GCF_004355925.1 Anarrhichthys ocellatus | reverse complement strand
TGTGTGTGTGTGTGTGTGTGTGTGTGTGTGTGTGTGTGTCAGCTGTCGTCACAGTTGGTCTGCAGCATTTCAACCAACAGCTGGAGGCTCAGCTCCGACACAAACTAAACTATGAACCACGTTGTACTTCTACTACATTATTCTACACTATACTACATTATACTACCTTTATCTGACAGTTAAATATCAATACAACTAAATATCATCAGCTAATTAATGATCATGTATAATTATAGATTATATAAAGCTATTAAAATGAGTTCCACCTTTAAAGGGTTCAACACAGTCATGTAATAATATACAACTTTACTTTTTGAAACTTTAACTTGTAACAGAGTATTTCTAAGCTATGATAATTTCTCTGTGTGTGTGTGTGTTACTGTCACTCTGTTGAGGATGTCGACCCTCCAGCTGTTGGCTGGAAACGCTCACTTCAGGTCTTTATTGGCCACAGGTGTGTGTGTGTATGTGTGTGTATGTATGTGTGTGTGTCTTTAAATAGTCTCTGTGAAGTCGAACTCTGTCGGAATTCGTCAGGATAAACAACACACACATACGTCTGCTGTCCACCTGCTGTGTGTGTGTGTGTGGTGGAGAGGTGTACATATACATATATACAGTTGTGTGAAAAAGTGTTTGCCCCCTTCCTGATTTTTTATTTTTTTGCATGTTTGTCACACTTAAATGTTTCAGATCATCAAACAAATTTAAATATTAGACAAAGATAACACAAGTAAACACAAAATGCAGTTTTTAAATGAAGGTTTTTATTATTAAAGGGGAAAAAAAATCCAAACCTACATGGCCCTGTGTGAAAAAGTGATTGCCCCCCCCTGTTAAAACATAAATTAACTGTGGTTTATCACATCTTTAGAAAGCTGAGTTGAATTTCTCTAGCCACACCCAGGCCTGATTACTGCCACACCTGTTCTCAATCAAGAAATCACTTAAATAGGACCTGCCTGACAAAGTGAGGTAGACCAAAAGATCCTCAAAAGCTAGACATCATGCTGCGATCCAAAGAAATTCAGGAACAAATGAGAAACAAAGTAATTGAGATCTATCAGTCTGGAAAAGGTTACAAAGCCATTTCTAAAGCTTTGGGACTCCAGCGAACCACAGTGAGAGCCATTATCCACAAATGGCGAAAACATGGAACAGTGGTGAACCTTCCCAGGAGTGGCTGGCCGACCAAAATTACCCCAAGAGCGCAGCGACGACTCATCCAAGAGGTCACAAAAGACCCCAGAACAACATCCAAAGAACTGCAGGCCTCACTTGCCTCAATTAAGGTCAGTGTTCATGACTCCACCATAAGAAAGAGACTGGGCAAAAATGGCCTGCATGGCAGAGTTCCAAGACGAAAACCACTGCTGAGCAAAAAGAACATAAAGGCTCGTCTCAGTTTTGCCAGAAAACATCTTAATGATCCCCAAGACTTTTGGGAAAATACTCTGTGGACTGACGAGACAAAAGTTGAACTTTTTGGAAGGTGTATGTCCCATTACATCTGGCGTAAAACTAACACGGCATTTCAGAAAAGGAACATCATACCAACAGTAAAATATGGTGGTGGTAGTGTGATGGTCTGGGGCTGTTTTGCTGCTTCAGGACCTGGAAGACTTGCTGTGGTAAATGGAACCATGAATTCTGCTGTCTACCAAAAAATCCTGAAGGAGAATGTCCGGCCATCTGTTCGTGACCTCAAGCTGAAGCGCACTTGGGTTCTGCAGCAGGACAATGATCCAAAACACACCAGCAAGTCCACCTCTGAATGGCTTAAGAAAAACAAAATGAAGACTTTGGAGTGGCCTAGTCAAAGTCCCGACCTGAATCCGATTGAGATGCTGTGGCATGACCTTAAAAAGGCGGTTCATGCTCGAAAACCCTCCAATGTGGCTGAATTACAACAATTCTGCAAAGATGAGTGGGCCAAAATTCCTCTACAGCGCTGTAAAAGACTCATTGCCAGTTATCGCAAACGCTTGATTGCAGTTGTTGCTGCTGAGGGTGGCCCAACCAGTTATTAGGTTTAGGGGGCAATCACTTTTTCACACAGGGTTATTTCCCCCTTAATAATAAAAACCTTCATTTAAAAACTGCATTTTGTGTTTACTTGTGTTATCTTTGTCTAATATTTAAATTAGTTTGATGATCTGAAACATTTAAGTGTGACAAACATGCAAAAAAATAAGAAATCAGGAAGGGGGCAAACACTTTTTCACACAACTGTATATACTGTATATGTATATGTATATACATCACTTCCTGTCTCTGCAGCCTCACAAAGATGCTCTGTCTAAATGTCACATGACAGTTTCTATCAGGACTATCAATGATGAAGAGAGGTGTTGTTGTTGCAGTATGGTGCCTCTGCTGGGACAAAATGACACATCAGTGGTTTATACACAGTTTTTAAGTAGTACTCATTATGTATTTGTATTATTATTATTGATGCATCAATGAGTTGATCTCCTAAATGTTGCAGCTAATAAAGGAGCTCATTATAGTTACTTTATATACTGCTGCTAGTTTAATAATAAAACATTATTATTAGTTTTATTAGATTAACTAAAGCTGTCCGGAGCAGTAAAAAGTACACCATTAATCTGTGAGATGTAGAAGAAGAAGAAAGTATCAGAACACAGAAGTACTTGATTAAACTTCAGATCACCTCGTGACTCTAGTCTGATGGAAACATCTCGTGTTTTCGCCTGAAGGACAAAAAGTAAATCTGATGAAGCAGAGAAGAAAAGAAACAGCAGCTCCTGTTTCCTGGGGAAAGATTACAGCGTCGCTCCGATCACACCGCTTCCTCTGTGAACAACATGGGGCAGACTAATCTCTGGACACTCTGCTTCCTGAGGGGAAAATATGATGTCACACACACACACACACGTTAGCATTGTGTCGGCAGTTCAGGTGAAGGTGCTGAAAGTAGTTGAACTACAGAGTTTAGATGTTGGTTCATCTTGGTTTTTGTTGACACCAGAATTGACATCAGAGGGTGGAGCTAAGAACAACCAAACACTGAATAAAACATTTTTAAGACCGAAATGCTACAAATACGAAGTGAAAACACACTAAAGAGTTAAAGTTGTAAAACGAAAACACGGACAACTCTCTGGTGTCGACCTGTCCCCCCCGCCCTAAAGCATACCCTGCTTTATGGTCTATTAGAGACCTGTCAATCACTGTGTAGCCCCGCCCTAAAGCATCCCCTGCTTTATGGTCTGTGTGACTCTAAATGGACCATAATGTACTAAATGAACATCATGCTGTATTGAAGAAGACTTGAAACTAGAGATTGAGACCATAAACTCATGTTTACAATGTTTACTGAGGTAATAAATCAAGAGAGAAGTAGTCACTTTCTCATAGACTTCTATACAACCAGAGGAGTCGCCCCCTGGTGGACACTAGAGAGAATGCAGTTTTAACACATGAAGCTTTGACTTCACTTACAGAACGACTGCTTCAAACTGGATGAATGTGAGGCTCTCATTGGTCCGTTCAGAGCTGTCCAGCAGAGGAAACGTGTGTGTGTGTGTGTGTGTGTGTGTGTGTGTGTGTGTTCTGTATAAATCTGTTAAACAGAAAGAAAGAGTCATCAGACCAAAAGTTGGTTTTCATTTCAGGAACAGCTCAGAGTTCCCCTCAGATTCCTGTGAGTGTGCATGTGTTTCCTATTTAAAGTGACCTCATTGCTTCAGACCGGGGGCTGGATGACATCATCCTGAGCAGACCTCTATTTTCTCTATTTTGGCGAACAGGAAACCGGGTCGAAGGAAAAACCTTTTAAACCACCAAACGGTGAATTTTACCGGCTTCTTATTGGCCGGCAGATAAAACAGCTGGTAACCATGTTACTGGTTAACTGAGAGGTTAAACTAACTAACACCCCCCCGTCTCCCAGACTCTAAGGCCATCGTGGACGGGAACCTGAAGCTGATCCTGGGTCTGATCTGGACCCTGATCCTGCACTACTCCATCTCCATGCCCATGTGGGAGGACGAGGACGACGAGGACGCCAAGAAGCTGACCCCCAAACAGCGCCTGCTGGGCTGGATCCAGAACAAGGTGCCCCAGCTCCCCATCACCAACTTCCACCGGGACTGGAGGGACGGCAAGGCACTGGGAGCCCTGGTGGACAACTGTGCCCCTGGTAGGTCCAGGACCAGGACCCAGTAGTCAATCATTAGTCATTGATTAGTCAGAATATAAGACTCAATAATCTCTGTGCTGCCTTCAGGTCTGTGTCCAGACTGGGAGAACTGGGACCCCAGTCAGCCAGTGGAGAACGCCAGAGAGGCCATGCAGCAGGCGGACGACTGGCTCGGAGTTCCTCAGGTAACGTTCACCTGTTTCTGACCCTTTAATGCCTGGAACATGGGGGGTTATGAAGCCACGCTCACAAATATTAGATGAGACCAATCACAGAGAAGATTAAGGAATATTTGAGGGTTTTGTTTGAACTAACAAACTTAACGTTAAAAATATTCTGATTTAAATAATTTAAAAGAGAAAATTTATTATAAAAACTAAATAATTTAGCCGTGATTTTAGAACACTAGAGTCTCAAAGATTATTATTCACATAACTGTTGTTATATATTCTACCAACATGCAGCTCTTTACTGTGTTTCAGATCATTTTATACTTTGTTTCATTCTTTCTTTTGAAGCAAATGTAGAAAATTAATTAGAACCTTTGAAACATTTGAATGTATTAGTTGTATAAAACATTCCTTCTTCTCTGACAGTATGTTGGTGTTGTGTTGTCGCTCTGCTGTCGAAGCCGATCGGGTTTATAGTTTAGTTTTTTTATAGTTTAAAGTAGACAAAATAATCAAATAATACGGGAATCAAATGATGAAATATCCTGATTATATGTTTCATAATTAAAGTCAGAAGCTAACATCATGCTCAGCTGGAGTTTATAACGAGGTGGAGTTCTCAGGGCTCCGTCCTCGGTCCTCTTCTCTTCAACATCTCCATAATAAGGATGAAAAAACAGCATAACCGAACTTTTATTTTGAAAGGACAAGGTGTTATTGATGCTTTTACTTCAGCAGGGTTTTAAAAACCTCTTCCTGTTGAAGAACCTGTGTTTCCTCAGCGCTCCACGGTCACTCTGTGAATGTATCTCCAGGTGATCGCTCCGGAGGAGATCGTGGATCCCAACGTGGACGAGCACTCGGTGATGACCTACCTGTCCCAGTTCCCCAAATCCAAACTGAAGCCCGGGGCCCCCTTAAGGGCCAAGACACTGCACCCGAAAAGGGCCAAGGCCTACGGACCAGGTGAGGAAACCATTCGGCACCAGAGTCCCCCCAGAAACCCACCAGTTTAAGACTTTTATCATCTTCAAATGAAAAGCAGCTGTTTCTGATTTATAGGTTATGATTATTGAAGAATATGAATCCACCGACAGGATCGGTCCGATCTCTGGGATTCATGTCTGATTCAACTTCTTTTCACACAAACAATTAATCAAATCATGAATGAGTTGATTCACAGAAAAGACTGATCCATCGTTTCAGGTTTTTGGCCATTTGCTCTTGTTTCAGTCAAATGTTTCCAGAGACCTGAATGACGTGAAATAACCATTCGCAGAATAATATAAATATCTAAATAATCGAAATATCTAAATAATTAAATAATTAAGTAATTAAATAATTAAATAATCTAAATATCTAAATATTTAAATAATTTAGATAATCTAAATATCTAAATAATTACATAGTTGCATAATTGCATAATTACATAATTACATAATTAAATAATTTAAATAATACAAATCTTACAAAACTTATTTCAATTCTAAATTGAATTGAGTGATTCATTGTGTGACTTTCTGCTGTCGACATGGTCTTCTTCAGCTGGACCATGAGTTGCCTACTTTAAGTCTTCTTCGTCTCGTGTGTCTCAGGTCTGGAGCCTCGAGGGAACGTGGTCCTGAAACCAGCAGAGTTCCTGGTGGAGACGGTGGAGGCCGGACTGGGCGAAGTTCTGGTCTACGTGGAGGATCCAGAGGGACACACGGAGGAGGTGGGAACACACGGTCTCATATATATTATTATTAATATTTAATATGTATTCAGTCAAACACACCAAAGTGAACCACAGCTGAGAATTCTGGTGTTTCTGTGTCCTTCAGGCCCGAGTGATCCCCAACAACGACCAGAACAGAAGCTACTCGGTGGTCTACCTGCCCAAAGTGGAGGGTCTCCATAAAGTAGGACCCTCATGTTTAAATGATGTCTGGTCATGTGATGTGTGTCAGTCCAGTTTGTCCAGGTGGTTCAGGTCTTCAGATCTCACCAAGTCACAAACAAACAAAAAAAGCTTTAAGTTCCTGCTTTAGTTCCTGGTTTAGCTCCTGATTCAGTTCCTGGTTTAGTTCCTGCTTTAGTTCCTGATTCAGTTCCTGGTTTAGTTCCTGATTCAGTTCCTGATTCAGTTCCTGGTTTTGGTCTTGGTTTAGTTCCTGGTTTCGTTCCTGGTTTACTTCATGCTTTAGTTCCTGCTTTAGTTCCTGGTTAGTTCCTGGCTTAGTTCCTGCTTTAGTTCATGGTTTAGTTCCTGCTTTACTTCCTGCTTTACTTCCTGCTTTACTTCCTGCTTTAGTTCCTGCTTTACTTCCTCCTTTAGTTCCTGGTTTAGTTCCTGGTTTTGTTCTTGGTTTAGTTTGTGCTTCAGTTCCTGATTCAGTTCCTGGTTTAGTTCCTGATTCAGTTCCTGGTTTAGTTCCTGGTTTTGTTCCTGGTTTAGCTCCTGTTTCAGTTCCTGGGTTAGTTCCTGATTCAGTTCCTGGTTTAGTTCCTGGTTTAGTTCCTGATTCAGTTCCTGATTCAGTTCCTGATTTACTTCCTGATTCAGTTCCTGGTTTTGTTCTTGGTTTAGTTCCTGGTTTAGTTCTTGGTTCAGTTCATGTTTTAGTTCCTGGTTTAGCTCCTGTTTCAGTTCCTGGTTTAGCTCCTGATTTAGTTCCTGATTTAGTTCCTGGTTTAGCTCCTGATTTAGTTCCTGATTTAGTTCCTGCTTTAGTTCCTGTTTCAGTTCCTGTTTCAGTTCCTGCTTTAGTTCCTGATTCAGTTCCTG
>NW_022280236.1:61751-92255 GCF_004355925.1 Anarrhichthys ocellatus | reverse complement strand
CCTGGTTTAGTTCCTGGTTTAGCTCCTGTTTTCAGTTCCTGGTTTAGCTCCTGGTTTAGTTCCTGGTTTAGCTCCTGTTTCAGTTCCTGGTGTAGTTCCTGATTCAGTTCCTGGTTTAGTTCCTGCTTTAGCTCCTGGTTTAGTTCCTGGTTTCGTTCCTGGTTTTGTTCCTGCTTTAGTTCCTGCTTTAGTTCCTGCTTAAGTTCCTGCTTTAGTTCCTGTTTCAGTTCCTGGTTTAGTTCCTGCTTTAGTTCCTGCTTTAGTTCCTGTTGCTTCTACATGTATTTGGTTGAAACGTGGTATAAATGACCTGTTGGATCAAACTCAGGTGTTTTACTCTTCAGAGAACCTTCTCTTTTGGCTCAGGACTAAATTTGAGTCGTGACAAGTTCTACAGTTAAAGTTCAAGATGTTTTGTTGATATTTAAAACTTTTCTAATAACAGACAGAACATTGTAGTCTACACATGCACAATATCGTCCTTCGTATGTCCACATGGAGGTTAGAACATATGTGGGAAGATGTATCATATATCACTATTACTAAGAAGTCTTAGTAATAAGTTTGTGACGTTAAAGAAGTAGTTTATTTATTTTTCTTGTGTCAAGTCAAAGTTCACAATCCTTCTTTTTAAGAACTTTATTTCAAAAGTAACAACCAGAAGCCTCCAGGTGACTTTTATTCTACTGGATTAATGAAACCCTGACAGGCCTTTATGTCACCGCCCCCGCCAGGTGAAGGTGCTGTTTGCTGGGCAGGACATCGACAGAAGTCCCTTCATGGTAAACATTTCCAAGGCGATGGGCGACCCGACAAGAGTTCAGGCCCGTGGGCCGGGACTGCAGCAGGCGGGGAACGTGGCCAACAAACCCACGTACTTTGATATTTACACTGCAGGTAATCCAGGTTCAGTCCGTCTGACGTCGTTTCAGTGAACGTCACATTCGTTCTTCAGTGTTTGATAGTCTCCTTGTCCGTCTGTCCTCCAGGGGCCGGTGCCGGAGACGTGGGCGTCATCATTGTGGATTCGAACGGCCGGAGGGACACAGTGGAGATTGTGTTGGAGAACAAAGGGGACAGTATTTTCCGCTGCACCTATGTTCCCGTCCTGGAGGGACCTCACACCGTCTACGTGACCTTTGCTGGGCAGCAGATTCCCAGAAGCCCTTTCACCATCCACATCTCAGAGGGTGGGTTTCATCTTACACTCTGAAATACCCTTTTCTCCTTCTAGATGCTCTCTGTGGTTCCTTTAAAGTTTTGTTGTAAATGAACGAGAATCTGGTGTCTGAAATATCGAATGCATGTTTTTCTAATCAGAGCGAGTGTCACATTGAAATCTGACGTCCAGACTGACGGATTAAAGAACTAAAACGTAACAGTTCAGTCAGATCTGCAGGTCAGTCTGGGTCCAGGTCTGATGGGACAGTTGGTGCTTGTTGGGTTTTTAGTGGCTGAAGCTGTGCTGTCGTGGTTTTTGGGCTGTTGTGTTCAGTCTTCTTGGTGCTCTGCTGGTCTGCTGGTCTGCAGATGGGACCAGAACCAGGATGGATGTTTGGATGGACTCGACTTTTCTTTAATGGAGGACCTCGTCTGAAAGGACTTGGATTTGATTTAGGACTCAACTTGAGACTCATTAGTCTTGGTCCTTTTCTGAGGATGAGACTGAACCCCTGACTTGGGACTTGTCCATCTTTGACTTGGACTTGAGTTAGAACTTGTTTGACTTGACTTAGAACTTGTAAATCTTGGAACTTGACTTCAGGACTTTTCTTTTTAGACCTGACTTGAGACTCGTCTTTCTTTGACTTCAGAATAAGAATCGGAACCATTTATTGCCGAGGTATGTTGTACATACAAGGAATCTGACATGACGGGAAGTGCATAACATTTAACAATCAACAACCATCAATACAGTGCAAAGTAGAAACATATTACAATGTACAGAAAAATATAAAATAAAGTGCACAAACGAACAGATAACAGGACTATAAACAAGTGAGATGTAAGTGTAGTGTAAAAGTGTCGAGTGTGTTTAAATAAGAACCTAGAAGGGATGTGCAGGGGAGTGACCGATAGGAGATTGTCCTGGGGATGACAGTCAGTGGGGGACCCGGACTCTGTTAATGAGCCCGACTGCGGACGGGAAGAAACTGTTCATTTGTCGTGAGGTCTTGGTCCTGATGGACCTCAGCCTCCTGCCAGATGGAAGGGGCACAAACAGTTTGTGTCCAGGGTGAGAGGGGTCAGCTGCAATCCTTGCTCGCTTCAGGGTCCTTGAAGTGAACAAGTCCTGGAAGGATGGCAGATTGCAGCCAATCACCCTCTCAGCAGAGCGAGTGATGCGCTGCATTCTGCCCTTGTCCTTGGAAGTGGCTGCAGCGTACCAGACCGTGATGGAGGAGCAGAAGATGGACTCAATGATGGCAGTGTAGAAGTGCACCATCATTGTCTTTGACAGGTTGAATTTCTTCAGGTGCAGCTGTTGGTGTACTTGAACCTGACTTGAGGTTTGCCGGTCTTGATTTGGGACTGGCCTTTTCTCGGCTTGTGACCGGACTTCTGACTTTTTTGAGTTTTGAGTTTTCTTCTGAGTTTAGACTTGACTAAAGTGTTAGACTTTAGACTTGCAGAACCGGACTCTGCCTGCTGGTTTGGCAGTCTGCTGACTGGCATCCTGCTGGTCTAACCGTCTACTGGTCTGGCTGTCTGCTGGTCTGGGGTTCTCTGTCCCTCCTCCCTTCCTGTACTACATATGTATCATCACTGTTGTTCCCTCCTTCAGTTTCACAGAGCGCCCCTCCTCCCGGGTCTCCGGTGCAGGTTGCACCTCACTCCGCACGCACCCCACCCTCAGACCAGACCAGGAGGGCCCCCCCTCCAACACCGCCCAAACCCAGGCGACCAAGTTAGTACAGGCTGGGGGGGGCGGGGTTGTGACTGGAGCCTTCTTGCTCGCCTGGTTTCGTTCCACCTCAACTGAAAACCATCTCTGACCCCTCTGAAACAGGGTCTCCCAGCTTTACAGCATGTGCAGCACCGGCTTCCTGCTGAGCAGCTTCTTCTTCTTCTTCTTCTTCTTCTTCTTCTTCTTCTACAGAGACGGAGTGAATGTGGATGTGTGGAGTCCTCTCTGGACTCATGATCAGGCCTCCAAATATCTGCAAACATGACATCATGTATGTTTTACATCTAAATCTATCAAAGTCCGGTCTGGTGTCCCAGGACAGATTTTCACAAACTGTCCTGTAAATTTGATTTTAGGGTCCAAGAATGTGATCAGAGTTCAGACAGCTTGTGTTTGACATGTTTCACGGTCTGATTAACAGAACAAGTAGCTCAGAAATCGTTTTAAATGTTCCAGGAAGACTTCAGTGAAGGACTCACCAAGTGTCACCTCGAGTCCCTAAGAGAAGCTTTTTCTCTCATAAATAATAATCTCCGAGAATCAGAAAACAGAAAAGCCTTTATGAACTGAAGTAAACGTTTAACAGGAAACATCTGTTCACAACATCGTCATAGAACTCCAGCAGAATATCCAGTCAGATGTTCAACATCTTCACTAAATATTTAAAATATTACAAGAAAACATAAATAGATTCATTGTGACTTCAAGGCTGAGAGAGTCGTTAATATAATATTTTTACTTTGTTCACATTGACGTCCAGTCAGAATCAGAATCTGTCTTTGTATTCAGAATAAAACCGTCTGAAATTGTAGAAACTCATCAAAAGATTATTAATCTGTCTTAATCCTCTAAAACACGTTTAAATCCTTCACTGTCCTTCCTGTGATGATACGAACCTATAATCCAGACGTTAAGCAGTAGAACTAGTGTCTCATTCATCTTCATCTTCATCATCATCTCGGTTTCTTCTTCCTTTTCACTTTTCTGCATTTTGTTCTGTTCACATAAAAACTGTAAATTAAGTCCTTTTCTGCATAAACGTGAGAGTGAATCTGAGCTGAAAGTGTTTTCCTGTTTTGTCTGATCATATCTATACATATCTATATCTTTGTATATGTTTCCTCATCGACCTTCTGTCTGATCATATCTGTTGTTTCTTCTTTGCTGCTTTTCCTTTCAGCCTCAGCTTCTCTCAGCACTGATCAGCTGACTAACAGATGATCTGTGTGTGTGTTTATTCTGGCTTCATATAGAACATTATTATATTTTAGACATTTTATGAAGTTTAATTATTTAGATAAATCCTCACAATGAGTCATTTAAGGATTAAAGCTGTGTCCTCCCAACAACCTTTTGTTTTCATATTTTCATATGTTATTAATTCAGCTCTTCATTTATTTATTTATTGTTCAATACGTTTAAATAAACTCCACAAAACAAACTAAACTAACTGCTATTAACAAGCTGCTTCGGTTATTCACTCGAAAACAAAGTTTAACTCTATGTTGCATTTATTGTTTCTAAGTTCATCATTTGAGAGCACAAACTAAAAATATGTAAGAACAATTATTTGCTGGAGAGCATTCATTTAATAAGTCAAGCCACGATTAAGCTTTTTGTACTTTATTTTATGAATGAGGACAAATTACTAATGAATGTGCACAAGAAGAGAGGACGAATACAATAAGTACTGTGATTTTATTTATTATAAAATATATAAATACAATAATAAGTATTGTGTTTTTATTTATTATAAAATATATAAATACAATAATAAGTATTGTGTTATCTAACTTGTTAGACTAACTTGTAATCTATACTTAGTTCATAGAGTCAGAGTGGACTGGGCCGACTGGTTTTAGGACAAACAGGAGTGAGTGTTTCATTATCTTCGCCTCCTTCTGATTGGTCCTCACAGCCTGTAACCCTAATGCCTGCCGGGCGTCGGGTCGAGGTCTGCAGCTGAAGGGTCTGAGGGTGAAGGAAGTGGGCGATTTTAAAGTCCACACTAAAGGAGCTGGCAGCGGAGAGCTCAAAGTCACCGTGAAGGGACCAAGTGAGACACCAGGCATCCGTCTTTTACTTTGAAATGCACCTTTAATGTTCACCATGAGCGGCACTGACGTCTTTGTCTGAACCCAGAGGGTCTGGAGGAGCCAGTGAAGGTTCTGGAGATGGACAACGGGGTGTTTGAGTGTAACTATTACCCCATCGTGACGGGGAAGTACGTGGTCACCATCACCTGGGGAGGACACGGCATCCCACGCAGGTGAGACACTCAGCTCATCGTATTGTTGTCACACAGGTGCAGTTCATCCGTCATATGGAGACTTTTAGTGCTTCATGAGAATTATCGGGGACCAGGATGGAACCTTGAGGGACTCCAGAGGTTTTACTCTGAAAATATATCATTATGACTCATGATGAATCACTTAAATACAACCCTCTCTCTATATTAAGCTTGTTTTCAATTTGAAGTATTTAAACACTTATAGTGCATGGTTATTATACTTAATAATATATTAATTGTTCAAGGATAATGTCTCTTTTACACATTGGTGCATAATGTTGAATTTATAACTAAATATTTGTATCATTTAACCAAGTGGTTCCATGTCAATACAGAATTATAAAGGACCCAGTATAGAACCTTGAGGGACTCCAGAGGCTCAGATTGAATGGATATAGATGTAAAACAAACTCAGCTACATTTTATACAGTTTAAAATGGTATTTTGATTAGAATTTAATTTGTTGTCTGTGGAAACGTTCTCTTGTTGAGTAAAACATTGTCTCTTTATATTCCTGTACTTCTAGTTGAACCTTTAAACGTAGCGTAATGATACACGTTTGTTATATTTCATTTCTGTATGGGATCATAATTTGTATGTGTGTGGGTGTGTGTGGGTGTGTTTTCAGTCCGTTCGAGGTCCAGGTGAGTGAGGAGGCGGGGCCTCAGAAGGTGAGGGCCTGGGGTCCAGGTCTGGAGACCAGTATGGTGGGAAAGAGCGCCGACTTTGTGGTGGAGGCCATCGGCACGGAGGTGGGAACACTCGGTACGTCACGACACACAAAAGGACCAATCACAAACACTCACCTGCTGCTCTCAATGATTGACAGGTGGCTAGGGGGAGGGGCTTAAACAGGAGAAACGTACAGGATCTCAACAACTAGTGGTCAGATTTCTTTAAAGTTTATTCACAACTTAATAACACGACTTTTCTTCTAGCTGCACCTGTAAGACGTAGATATAAATATTTGTATATATATAAATATAAATATATAAATATAAATACAGAATATATGAGGTGTTTAATTCGTCGTGCATCATCTGCAGGGTTCTCTATCGAGGGTCCGTCTCAGGCGAAGATTGAGTGCGACGATAAAGGCGACGGGTCGTGTGACGTTCGGTACTGGCCGACCGAACCGGGTGACTACGCCGTGCACGTGATCTGTGACGACGAGGACATCAAGGACAGTCCCTTCATGGCTCACGTCCTCCCCGCCGCCAACGACGTCTTCCCAGAAAACGTGAGACCAGAACCTCGACTTTTAGAGGTTTTTACCGTCAGACAGTGATGTGCTGAATGTGGGATGTTTCGTCCTCAGGTGAGATGTTTCGGTCCGGGTCTGGAGCCGCTGGGCTGCATCGTCAACAAACCCGCCAACTTCACCATCGACGCCCAGGGAGCCGGCAGAGGAGAGCTGAAGCTCTACGCTCAGGTGACCAATCACAGGTCAAAGATGTCGACCTATATATGTGTATATGATGTCAAGTGGAGATCAGTGAATGTTTGTGTGCTTCCAGGACGCAGAAGGTTTCCCCATCGACATCCAGATCTCAGAGAACGGAGACAGCAGCTTCCTCTGTGTTTACGTTCCAACCAAACCCATCAAACACACCATCATCATCACCTTTGGGGAGGTCAACGTTCCCAGCAGCCCCTTCAGGGTAAAGAACCAACACACTGGGTAATGCGGGTCGGTGGTTCGAAGACAGTAGTTCTATAAGTACCGATGGTAGTTCTATAAGTACAGACGGTAGTTCTATAAGTACAGGCGGTAGTTCTATAAGTACAGGCGTTAGTTCTATAAGTACAGAGTTATAGTTGACCAAGGATCGAACCTTGAGGAACTCCAAAGACTAAAGGATGTAGAAAGAGATTAAAAATACACACAAAAAAACAGATGCAAAAAAAAATATCAAAAATAATAAATTAAAACAGAAAATGTACGGTGGCTCTGATAGCCAAGTGATAAAAATAAATACTGATGATGGTTTTCTCTCCTGTGTTTATGACTTGGAAACAGGTGAAAACTGAGTATTTGTTGTTGTAATATTCATGTTGGCCACAAGGGGCTGAAGTGCACCACTACCTCATGTTCTAAATAACTAAAAGCTACTGAGAACATGAGGTAGTGGTGCACTTCAGCCCCTTGTGGCCAACATGAATATTACAACAACAAACACTTTTTTCACAGATGAAAAATTAATTTTAAGGAACTTGGAAAAATGATCCTGATAAAAACATTAACACCTATTTGTGTCACTTGTTTTCAAGTCCTAAACACAGGAGAGAAAACTATCTAGATCAGATCTCCTCTCAGGGCCTCCGTACAATTATACAACGAATGATATGAAGAGGAAATAAACAACAGTGAATACTGTGGGGGAGGTAGAATATGGAAAGTAGTTTCAGATGATGGTTGATGCCACTTTAATAAATGTTTGGTGTGATCCAGGTGACGATAGGAGAAGGCAGCCATCCAGAGAACGTGAAGGTTTACGGTCCAGGTGTGGAGAAGACGGGCCTGAAGGCCAACGAGCCCACGTACTTCACTGTGGACTGCAGCGAGGCCGGACAGGGTGGGACCCGGTTCTGGTTTCATGTCCTTGATCCTCTTTAGTGGTGTTACTTTGTGAGGTTTATTATAAGCCTTGTTACCTTTCAGGTGACGTCAGCATCGGGATCAAGTGTGCTCCGGGTGTGGTCGGTCCCGCGGAGGCCGACATCGACTTCGACATCATCAAGAACGACAACGACACGTTCACGGTGAAGTACACGCCTCCGGGTTCCGGTCAGTACACCATCATGGTGCTGTTCGCCGATCAGGTGAGAGACAGGTAAAAAAAAAAAAAAAGTTTCTTATTAATATGAGACACAGGGAAACGAACCTCTCGCCTTTAAATGTTGCAACAGGAAATCCCCATCAGCCCCTTCAGAATAAAGGTGGATCCTTCCCATGATGCAGCTAAAGTCAGAGCAGAAGGACCCGGACTCAGCAAGACAGGTGAGCCGACTTCAGGTGTGATTTTTATCCTGCAGGGAAGAAAGCTCTGCACTCCAGACATGTTATAGATTCAGTAAAAGGTGTTCTTCTATTGGAATCACTTCACTTGAGGCCATGAATAAGTGATTAAACCACAGTAATGTAGTAATTAGTGCTCATGTTTCTACGTCTTTGTGTTGGTTTTTGCTCCAGAAAATAATGTGTCATGTGCTTTTGAATAACTTACGTATTTAGACGCTTTACCAAAGTAAAAGTAGCAATAAATCCCTCTAAAAGCCTCCAGTTTATTTGTCTTTCTACGTGTAACTTGTAGGAGTTGAAGTGGGGAAACCGACCCACTTCACCATCTACACGAAGGGAGCCGGTAAAGCCCAACCCGAGGTCCATTTCACCGGATCGGCCAAAGGTGACACGGTCCGAGACTTCGAGATCATCGACAACCACGACTACTCGTACACGGTCCGCTACACCGCCGTCCAGCAGGTGAGACCAACGGATCCACATCGGTTCTGGTGTGAGCTGAACCACGATCCAGAGCTCACTGTGTAGTCTCTTTTTGTGTGATCTCTCCTCAGGGGATCACGACCGTCACCGTGTGTCACGGAGGAGACCCCATCCCCAAGAGCCCCTTCAACATCAGCGTGGCCCCCCCGCTGGACCTCAACAAGGTCAAGGTTCAGGGTTTGAACAACAGTGAGTACGTCTGTCGGCACTTTCTACCGGAACCACCGGGGAACATTTTCTCAAACTCTTTTCTTTGCTGATCCGAAAAATGATCCGAACCATGACTCAAGAACCGTGATCCAAACCGAACCGTGAGGTTTGTGATCCGTTGCACCCCTAGTACCATCAGGTAGAATCGTCTTCAGTTTAAATCCTGAACATTTAGTTAAAATAGTTCCTCAAGAAGTTTGTCAGGAATCAGGTCTTCCTACAGATCTGGTAACGTTGAGAACCAAATATTCACTTACATGACAAATGAAAAGGAAACATTATTTGTTTTTAAAATCTCGTCTGTCTGTGTTTGTGTGCTCATCAAAGAGGTGGATGTCGGGAAGGACGAGGAGTTCACCGTCAGCACTCGTGAGGCCGGAGGTCAGGGACGACTGGAGGTCAAGATCACCTCGCCATCACGCCGACCGATCCCCTGCAAGATGGAGTCCGGCACGGCCAACGAGGTGCACATGGTGAAGTACATCCCAAACGAGGAAGGACAGTACCGAGTGGACATCGGCTACGACGGGAATCCCGTACCAGGAAGTCCATTCAGCGTGGAGGGCATCATGCCGCCGGACCCCTCGAAGGTGAGACCTCAGGAAACAAAAGTCCTTCAGAATTATGCTGAGATAGAATATCATTATATAATACTGGTCTTAGTAAACCGGTTTGGGTCCCGGTAAACATCTCTTGGTCTTCAGAAACCTTTCTTGGTCTTGGTGAACTGGTTACTGGATCTACCATGTCCAAAAGTCCGTCCATGTTTCTGGCTCCAAACTAGTCTCATCTCTTTGGCTCGTTTACCCTCCAGGTCCGAGCCTACGGTCCAGGTCTTCAGGGTGGCATTGTGGGTAAACTGGCCCCCTTTGCAATCGACACAAAGGGAGCCGGTACTGGCGGTCTGGGCTTGACTGTGGAGGGACCCTGCGAGGCGAAGATCGAATGCCAGGACAACGGTGACGGATCCTGCTCCGTGTCCTACCTGCCCACGGAGCCTGGCGAGTACGCCATCAACATCCTGTTTGCGGACCAGCACATCCCCGGGTCCCCCTTCAAGGCCGCGGTCCAGGCGGAGTTCGACACCAACAAGGTGACGGCCAGCGGGCCGGGCCTGGAGAGAGGGAAGGTCAACGAGGACGGATCCTTCACGGTGGACTGCTCCAAAGCCGGAGAGGCCGAGCTCACCATCGAGATCGTCTCGGAGTCCGGAGCCAAAGCCGAAGTCCACGTCCAGAACAACGGCGACGGGACATACTCCATCACCTACATCCCACAGGTCCACGGCACGTACACCATCACCATCAAGTACGGAGGACTCACGGTGCCCGGGTTCCCCGCCGGACTACAGGTGGACCCGGCTGTGGACACCAGCGGGGTGAAGGTCCACGGACCGGGAGTGGAACCCAGAGGTGAGTCTGAAAGAAGGTCAGTTACAAAGTGGTTTGTATAATTTTTTATAAAATCCAGAATCTATTAGAGTCCTTTATGAGATGGATTTAGTTTGACTTGCTTTTTAAAGTATTTACCAGATCATAATTTCACTATAAAATACCAATCCCTTAAATAAATAATTAATATACATTCTTGTTAAATATACTAACTAAATATAATATAATTTAATATAATTAAATTTAATATAATTAAATTTAATTTAATAAAGCAGTTTGTTTTGGAAGCTGGAGATAAATTATTATTTTTAAAGCTCTTGATCAGATTTATAAGTGAGGGTTTATTAGATGGATTTTGGGTTATTGAAGTAAACGTTATAAACAATTTGATTTTAAATCGATGTGTTTTACAGCTCTGTGCTGTTCTGAGATCAGTTTTAAGGCGCTAACTGGTTCATTAACTGGACTTCAGTCAGTTGTAATAAAGTCACCAGAGTTTCTCTAAAGTGGATCTACATGTTAAACATTTATCTTCTTTACGTGATCAACGTTTGAAATCACATTTAACCAAAATAATCAAAGTAAAGGGCCTCAGAGGTTCTGTCAAATGTTTGGATTAAATTAAGAATTCATTATATTTTGGCTGTTTATTATTAAAATGTCACTCTTGTTTGCTGGTCCTCTGCAGGCATCCTGAGGGAAGTGACCACCCACTTCCTCGTGGACGCCCGGGCGCACTGCAAGAGCGGCGGCAGTCTCGTCAAAGCCGTCATCTCCAACCCGTCAGGCGTCAACACGGACGCCTATGTCACCGACAAAGGAGACGGGACCTACAGGGTGGAGTACACGGCCTACGAGGACGGTGAGACTCTACAGGGTTTTAGTCTAGGGGGGACGGGACCTACATGGTGGAGTACACGGCCTACGAGGACGGTGAGACTCTATAGGGTTTTAGTCTAGGGGGGACGGGACCTACAGGGTGGAGTACACGGTCTACGAGGACCCAGATACTCTACAGGGTTTTAGTCTAGGGGGGACGGGACCTACATGGTGGAGTACACGGCCTACGAGGACCCAGAGACTCTACAGGGTTTTAGTCTAGGGGGATGGGACCGGAGAGAACCAGATCACTTTGGAGGGTTCTTGTTCTTCTTCTTGTCCTTCGCTGCTGTTTTATGGGGTTGTTTTCCACAACAACACATTATAATGTTGAATTAAAGGACCCTGTGGTTCTCGCAAAGGAAAAGAATTCAACGATTCAAAACCAACATGTTTTCTTGTTAATCAGAAAGATTAAGAAGTTTTGAGTGATGCTCACATAAACACAGAGAACAGATTAACGAAGGTAGAAAACTGTATTTAAGGTGTAACTTAATGAATGTGGAGAGGCCTGTGGGGGGGGGGGGCAGCTGGTATTAATAGCTGCAGCAGATGGTTTTCCACTGATAGTAATGTGTGACATGCTGGAGCCCAGTGCATTGTGGGACAGAAATACTCTTCCCTGTGGAGGCCTCAGTCATATTCAGTTCCTGTTAAACAACATAAACTTGATGAACGTGTAGGTTTTTGTGGCCGAACAGTTGATGGTTCAAAACCCTGCATGGAAAAAAAACGAGTCAAGAAACAACCTCCGGTTCTTTAAGTTCTTCAAAGCTTCACGTGTTAAAACTGCATTCTCTCTAGTGTCCACCAGGGGGCAACTCCTCTGGTTGTATAGAAGTCTATGAGAAAATGACTCTACTTCTCTCTTGATTTATTACCTCAGTAAACATTGTAAACATGAGTTTATGGTCTCAATCTCTAGTTTCAAGTCTTCTTCAATACAGCATGATGTTCATTTAGTACATTATGGTCCATTTAGAGTCAAACAGACCATTTTCCTACTTAAAACGTCATCAATTTGTATCTGTTATTTAGTAATAAGTTGTATTTTTATCAGAGGACTAAAGTCCCACCAGTAGCCCCATAAGGGTCTCGTTTAGACCCCTTTGTTTGACACAGACCTGATAAAACAAAACACGACCCACCAACGTCTGTCTGCAGGTCTGCATCTGATTGTGGTCTTGTTTGATGAGGTCTCGGTGCCGAAGAGTCCGTTCAGGGTGTCTGTGACGGAGGGTTGTGACCCCAGTCGAGTCCGAGCCTACGGTCCGGGTCTGGAGGAAGGCCTGGTTAACAAACCGAACCGCTTCACCGTCGAGACCAGGTGATTTTACTGTAGCTATTAATCTCAATCAAACAGCTCTAAAGGTCTCAGACCGAGTCTAAACCTCCCCCCCCTCGTCTCCCCCTCAGAGGTGCTGGCACCGGAGGTCTTGGTCTGGCCATTGAGGGTCCATCTGAGGCGAAGATGTCCTGTAAGGACAACAAAGATGGCAGCTGCAGCGTGGAGTACATCCCCTTTACTCCTGGAGAGTACGATGTCAACATCACCTTCGGAGGCCTTCCTATCCCAGGTGATGGTCTGAACCAAGTCTCTTTGGGGGTCTGGTCTGGTCTGGTTCCAGCAATGACTCATAACCTCTGTGTGTGTTGCAGGGAGCCCGTTTCGGGTCCCAGTGCGAGAGCTGGTGGATCCCAGTAAAGTCAAGTGTTCAGGTCCCGGACTGGGAAGTGGAGTCCGAGCCCACGTCCCTCAGACCTTCACTGTGGACAGCAGTAAGGCCGGGGAGGCCCCCCTGGAGGTCCAGCTGTACGGGCCCACAGGTGAGACCGTCCTTGTCTTCTTATACCTGAGTTTCTTCGTCTCGACTTTCCTTCAGGAAAAGTCATTGTAGTGACTTTAACAAATATCCATTTTATATCTTAAAGCCACTGGGGGGCAAACGGGAGAACTTGTTCGGACGCATGTTCCACAAACATTTCACTGTCCAATTTCTTTCTTTCGATCCGTTGATCCATTTATTCCGTTTGCACATTGACACCATAACAGAACACCACAGGATACTTGACAGGATAATATATCACCTTGAAACTCTACGCTGACACGGCACCCTGACACGGCACCTTGACACGGTCAAAAACTGTTAGCTTCCCGTCCACACACACCTGATTCTAATTACACTTACGTACATATATGCACTTTTAGGTTAATGTGCCACCCACTGTTCAATGTCAGAACTGCATGTGTACACACTCCGTGTTTCCCTCAAAGACAAAACAAAACAACAAAACCACATTATGGCTCCAACAGTCATAATGATAATATGACTGCACATTATAATGCACATTATGTATGAGATGTATGACCTGAGATCCAGAGACGTCCAGTCAGACCAGTTAGAAAATAAGATGTTGTAGACAGTGTGGACCCAAGATTTGGTCAGGTTTTGGGGTTTTGGTCTGCCTGAAGACCCTTCAGTCCAAAACTCAGTTAGTTTGAACTCAAGTCTTCTTCAGAACAAGTCCCTGGTAGAAGTCGAGGAAGACTAATTTCCATCAGTCTTAAAGTCTAAAAGGTATAGAACTTATTTTATTCTTCTTCTGTTTCTTCTTTTTCCTCCTCTTCTTCATCTTCTTCATCTTCCTCTTCTTCTACTTCTTCTTCCACTTCTTTCTCTGTCCTTCTCCTTCTTCTTCCTCTTCTTCTACTTCCTGTTCTTCTTCTTCCTCTCTTCTACTTCTTCTTCCTCTTCCTGTTGTTCTTCTTCCTCTCTTCTTCTTCTTCTTCTTCTTCTTCTTCTTCTTCTTCTAGGTCTAATTGGTCTTCTAGGTTTCCACAAAGGTCTTTGTGATGTAACTTTGTTACGGTATAGAACTTATTCTTAAACTCCGGTTCCCCTCCAGGTGTGACCGAGCCGATCAGCGTCACCGATAATGGAGACGGTTCTCACACCGTCATCTACACTCTCTCCGCCGACGGCCCGTACACGGTCTGTGTGAAGTACGCCGACCAGGAGGTCCCTCGCAGGTCGGTACCGAAACATATATGAAGAAGTCCTGATTGTACTGGTTCAGGTCTAACCTTCCAATCCGGTTCCTCTCAGTCCTTTTAAGATCAAGACGTTACCGGCTCACGATGCAAGTAAAGTCCGAGCCAGCGGTCCGGGTCTGAATGCATCCGGAGTTCCAGCCAGTCTGCCGGTGGAGTTCACCATCGATGCCAGAGATGCCGGAGAGGGACTGCTCACCATTCAGATCCTGGTGAGTCCCAGAGTCCAGTCCTGCTTTAGGAACATCAGGGTCACACCGTCCTCTATGGTCCACTAAGGTCTGCCAGTGTCTGATTTGGTCCTCATGGCATAAATTCCTTCATCATAGGGGGCACGAACTTGTTGGGACCTCCATCGTAGCGTAGTGGTCTACTGAGCATGTTTAGAACTATAAACAGAACCACGGTGTTGTCTGTTTGGGATCTGAAGCTTCAGCCCAACAAACAACCAAGATCCAGTTATCTGAGGACTGAATATATGAGGAGACTCTGAACTGTTGTTGTCTCACTGATTGTCTTAACCCCTGATTGTGACTTCCTGTCCTCGGGGCTTGTAGGGTCCGGACGGGTCCAGCCGGGAGGCCTCAGTGTTTGTGGAGGACTGGGGCAGGAGGGTGTGGGAGACTCACATAGTAAAGAGAACCATCCCCTTCAGTATTCATAAGAGAGGCTGTGTAAGACCTCCTCCCTCCATCACCTCGTCTCCCTTCCTCCCCTACTCCCTTATTCTGCTTCCTTGCTGCCTAAAACCAACGATCCTCTCCTCCTCTCCTGCTCTCACTCTGATTAGAAGTGATTTTATTTAAGAGGGAATCATCAGACACCAGTGAGCCGCAGAGTAATACATGTAATACATGAAGTGAAACATTTAGTAGTTCTGGAGCTTTTGACCATCTCATGATCCTCATCAGCTCCTTATAATAGGTCTGTGATATTTCATATTATCTATATATTAATAACATAAATTCAAATATATCTATGAATATGAAATATCTGTAATTCTTTTACATTTGTAGTGTATAAAGAAGAATCAAAGTAACACAAATGTTCTATTAAAACAAACATATTATTGTACACATAAATAAAGATGTTGTGTATCTGAAAGTAACTAAGTACATTTAATATCAGGTGATACATTCCCCCCCCCCCGTGGTCTCCATGTGAACTGACCTCCATCACTTTGTGTGATCAGTTAACAGACTGATGTGGTTTATAGTTCTCCACTAACCGGAGTAAACTCCTCTTCCTCCTGCTCCTCCTCCTCTTCCTCCTTTTCTCCTCCTCCTCCTCTTCCTCTTCCTCTTCCTTCTCTTCCTCCTCCTCTTCCTCTTCCTATTTCTTCTCCTTCTCTTCCTCCTCCTCTTCCTACTTCTCCTCCTATTCCTTCTCCTCCTCCTCCTCTTCCTCCTCCTCCTCCTCTTCCTCCTTTTCTCCTCCTCCTCCTCCTCCTCCTCTTCCTCCTTTTCTCCTCCTATTCTTCTTCCTCTTCCTCCTCTTCCTCTTCCTTCTCCTTCTCTCATTCTCTTCCTCTTCCTTCTCCTCCTCTTCCTCCTTTTCTCATCCTCCTCTTCCTCTTCCTCTTCCTCCTTCTCCTCCTCTTCCTATTTCTTCTCCTTCTCTTCCTCCTCCTCTTCCTCCTTCTCCTCCTCTTCCTTCTCCTCTTCCTCCTCTTTCTCCTTCTCCTCCTCTTCCTCTTCCTTCCTTAGATTATTTCGTCCGTCTCTCGCGATGTCTCACGTTGTTGTAGGAGACCACTGATGGACAGTACTGAGTTTGTAGTACTTCAGAGTACTTTAGTATATATTTACTGTGTCTCCAGGATCCGGAGGGGAAACCCAAGAAGGCGAACATCCGGGACAACCGAGACGGGACGTACACGGTGTCCTACGTCCCCGACATGACGGGACGCTACACCATCACCATCAAGTACGGAGGAGACGAGATCCCGTACTCTCCGTACCGCATCCACGCGCTGCCCGCCGGGGACGCCAGCAAGTGTCTGGTCACAGGTCAGGCCCCACCCACCTCTTACTGTGGCAGCCAATCAGATGGTGTTTCAGCTGAAGGTAGCTGAGTGTTGTTTGTTTCTCTTACAGTGTCGATCGGAGGACACGGACTGGGTGAGTTATTCTAAACTGGTCTGAAGAGTGAATTAAAATGTCTTTTATCAACAATCAAATTCTATTTAGGCCATTTTAATGTCAATTTTTTATTATTTGTATTTTCCTATTTTTGCTATTACTCGTGTGTTTAGTTAATGATTTTATTCGTTTTTAATTTATATTTTCCTATTTTTGCTATTATTCGTGTTTAGTTAATGATTTTATTCGTTTTTAATTTATATTTATTTTTAGTTTTGTTTAATTTTATTTTACTTTCCTTTATTTAATCTTGTTTTATTTTATTTTTATTTATTTTATTTTACATTTGTTTTGTTAATTATTTTAGTTTAGCTTTATTTTATTGGTTTATTTGTTGCTTATGTTTCTTTATGTTAATCACTGTGTACAGTATAAACACCTCTTCATGCAGCAGCTCAGCGTACGTTCTCACAGTTCAGATGATTCCCTGCGACTCGCCTCCTGATTGGTCGTCCCTCTTGTCAGGATCAGGTATCGGCCCGACCATCCAGATCGGAGAGGAGACGGTCATCACTGTGGACGCAAAGGCTGCTGGGAAAGGTAAAGTCACCTGTAAGGTGTCGACCCCCGACGGGGCGGAGCTGGATGTGGACGTGGTGGAGAACGCCGACGGGACCTTCGATATCTACTACACGGCTCCAGAACCCGGGAAGTACGTCATCACCATCCGGTTCGGGGGGGAGAACATTCCCAACAGCCCGTTCCACGTGGTGGTGAGTGAGTCTGCCGAGCACCTCGAGGCCAGATCAGTGGTTCCTGAGCTTTCTACTGGGACCAGTAGACCTCTTCAGGACTCTGAAGATCATTTATTCCGTTGTAGAAAAAGGTTCTCTTTAGGGGACCAGTCCAGGAACCAGGAACCAGGAACCTGGACCTGGTTGTAGAAAAAGGTTGTGTAAAAAGTTCAGGAACCACTGCATCATTAATATTCACTTGTGTTTGTGCATGTGTGTGTGTGTGTGTGTGTGTGTGTGTGTGTGTGTGTGTGTGTGTGCATGTGTGCGTGTGTGTGTGTGTGTTCCCTAAAGGCTCTACCTTGTTCCCTGTTAGGTGAGTGATACCGTCCCAGTAATAGAGGAGCCATGTGATCAGCTTCAGTTACAGCAGCCCTTCACTCCCTATGTGGGCTTCTCCCCTCACTGGGTATTACATCTACACTATATTTATATTTACTATATATATATGTACAGTATACAGTATATATATATATATATATATATTTATATTTGTACCACCAAGTGTCCTCTTCACTGGCTGCGTCACTGAGCTGATTCAGATCAATAACGACCCAGATTCACTTTGGCTGCTGCATGTTTTAATCTTCTACCATCCGACTAACAGACTTCAGATCAGTACTAGTGAAGACTTATTCACTATATATTGAACTGTTCTTATTATTTATTTATTCATTAGATATGTTGTTTTTAGTTTATTTTGATTGTATTAGTTTATTCTATCATTTGTATTTATATTTTTTATTTAATATTTCTTTAAATTATTTTTTAAATTGATATACTTTTGTTTTATATCAATTTAATATAATTTAATTGATTAATTTATTCTTATTATGTTTGGTTTATTGTTTTTGTTGATTATTATTTCAGTAGTATTCTTTATTATGTTTAGTTTAGATTAGTTTGGGACTATGTACAACAGTAAAAATGTGTTTATGTACCAGCTCAGCTCAGACTCGACTTGCACCATTAACCAGTTAAAAAGGGAGTTTTGTCTGACTGGTTTTAGACCAGTTTAAATCTGTGATGCTCTCGCTCTCGCTCTCTACCGTTCTGCTGTGCTTCCTCCTCCTCTTCCTCCTCCCCCTCCCCCATCTCTCTCTGGACCACATCCCAGAGTTCCCAGTATGGTGACACTAACAATCCTCCCTCTGGCTCTGGTTTAGGCCACCGATGATCCCATCAGCTCCGTGGACGGGATGGATCCGGTGCTCCGCCCCTTCAGTCTGGTCATTCCTTTCACGGTGCAGAAAGGAGAAATCACCGGTGAGAGCATGAACATTTGATGTAAAGAATATCTTTTCTGCTCGTTTAAATAATCTATATGTATTAAGTTTAGTTGTTTTTAGATTTTAAAGGATCAGTGTGGTGGTGTTCTATATTTTAGTTTGATGTCTGGATCCAAAACAGACAACATGATAGTCCATCCTGACTTCCTGTTTGACTTCC
Organism: Anarrhichthys ocellatus; assembly: GCF_004355925.1. Taxonomy (NCBI): domain Eukaryota; kingdom Metazoa; phylum Chordata; class Actinopteri; order Perciformes; family Anarhichadidae; genus Anarrhichthys; species Anarrhichthys ocellatus. The sequence continues at coordinate 73,696 of NW_022280236.1, read as the reverse complement.
TGTCTGACTTCCTACTGAAGGTGAAGTGCGAATGCCGTCTGGTCGGACCGCGTGTCCTCACATCACCGACAACAAGGACGGCACCGTCACTGTGAAATACTCCCCGACAGAACGAGGCCTGCACGAGATGGACATCAAATACGAAGGGAACCACATCCCAGGTGACTCCCCGACACATATTTACTCTTAAAGGATTTTAAGGATTATTTCAACCAGAGGTCTCAGTCTTTGGGAACAGAGAGTAGAGTATCGTCAGCAAACAGCTTGACTTTAGGATGAATAAGACCTGGTTCTGGACTCTTTCTGCACTTTTATCAAACCACCATGTTTGTAATCCTCTTGTGTTTTCTCTTGACAGGAAGTCCACTCCAGTTCTACGTGGACGCCGTTAACAGCGGTCATGTGACGGCGTACGGTCCCGGTCTGAGTCATGGCACCGTGAACCGACCGGCCACCTTCACCATCGTCACTAAAGACGCTGGAGAAGGTATCAGTACCATCACACACCAATAAATTTTGGGTATTTGTACGTAACTGTAGCTCTCGTGAAGTCACCAGAAGATGTAGACCTTTATTTTGAAACATTTGCAGGAGGTATTTTGTCTTCAGAGATATTCATTTTCACATAATTTTCAGTTCTAAATTTTATACATGCCTTTTACAGTAAAACAAATTCCAGTCACATCTACTTTGGAGTTTTCGATCAATGTTAAGCTACCTCCAAGACTTTTATTTTGAAACATGACAGGACTCTATTGGTTTTGTCTCTCTCTGCAGGTGGTCTGTCTCTGGCTGTGGAGGGTCCGTCTAAAGCAGAGATCAGCTGTAAAGACAACAAAGACGGGACCTGCACCGTGTCCTACCTGCCCACTGTACCCGGAGACTATAACATCATCGTCAAGTTCGATGACAAGCACATCCCCGGCAGCCCGTTCACCGCCAAGATCACCGGTACTGAACCTCTACCGTGTTTCTCTAGAGCCGGATGAACGCACGGACGTGTCAGCGGTTTTTATTCTACCTTTAGCTTAGTTATGCACACATCCTACATTATATCACAATCCTCTCTAGCTCTTCATCTAACCAGTTCACTCAAAGATTTTCATTCAAATAAACATCTGTAAGTCGCTATTGATAGCCGTATGAGGTAACACTTGGTTGATCTCCAGGTGACGAATCCATGAGGATGTCTCAGCTTAACGTCGGCACGGCAACAGATGTTTCCTTGAAGATCACGGAGACGGACCTGAGCAGCCTGACGGCGAGCATCAGGGCACCGTCTGGAAACGAGGAGCCGTGTCTGCTGAAGAGGCTTCCCAACAGACACATTGGTCAGTTATTGGAAAGGTTCACATTTCACACAGAAAGACGTTCCACATTATGAGACGTTAATGTTCTCTGAAAAGAGCATCAGCTAACATGAAATGAGGCAAAAATACAACACAAATGTTTTGTTTTTGACATTTACAACCAGAAATAACTAACGTTAGCGTTAGCGGTGGCTATCACTAAAATAAAGCGATACGAAGAACTTATTTAGGACTTGGATTTGACTTGTGACTCGTAAAACAATGACGTAGTCCTACTGATGGCAGTGCTGCTCTATTGAAGGAAATCGTAAGAACACTTTGAAGAAAAACCTGCAGCCGTCAAACAAACAATCAGACAAACAATCAGACACACAATCAGACGCACAATCAGACACACAATCGGACAAACAATCAGACAAACAATCAGACACATAAACAAAATAGTTTCCAGCGTTCTGACCTCGCTCCTCTCGTCTGCAGGGATCTCATTCACGCCAAAGGAAGTAGGCGAACACGTGGTGAGCGTGAAGAAGAGCGGGAAACACGTGACCAACAGCCCCTTTAAGATCATGGTGGGTCAGTCGGAGATCGGAGACGCCAGTAAGGTGAAGGTCTACGGTCAGGGTCTGGTGGAAGGCCACACCTTGGAGGTGGCCGAGTTCATCGTGGACACCAGGAACGCAGGTACCGTCAAAAAAACTTACAATAAGTCAGAATAAATGTGTTGCTTTGATTGGATGACATGTGTCTGTAGCTTTGATTGGATGACAGGTGTCTGTAGTTTTGATTGGATGACATGTGTCTGTCGTTTTGATTGGATGACAGGTGTCTGTAGCTTTGATTGGATGACAGATGTCTGTAGTTTTGATTGGATGACAGGTGTCTGTAGCTTTGATTGGATGACAGGTGTCTGTAGCTTTGATTGGATGACAGGTGTCTGTAGTTTTGATTGGATGACAGGTGTCTGTAGTTCATCTGTTATTTTGTCCTCTCAGGTTATGGAGGTCTGGGTTTGTCCATCGAGGGTCCCAGTAAAGTGGACATTAACTGTGAGGACGTGGAGGACGGGACCTGTAAAGTCACCTACTGTCCAACCGAACCTGGAAATTACATCATCAACATCAAGTTCGCCGACCAACACGTCCCAGGTAGGAACTACGTGGACCATCACGCTCTCTGGTTTTTGATCGACATCTTCCAGGTGGTTTCATTTCATTTCTATGAAAACCAGGAAACAGAGGCTTAGAGTCCATTTATGTATTTATTATATTTCTAATAAATGATACTCTGATGAGTAGAAGTATAAAGAAGCAAAGAACAGAAATACTACAGTAAATAATTGTAGTCAGTTCATTTCCATCAATGAAAATAAAAAAATGTTATTATTATTATTATGATTAATATTGTTATTATTATTATCATTATATTCAGCTAAATGTGTAAATGTGGGAGGAGCATTGTTGAGTATATTAATGATCTTTTGATGGGTTAGCTATAGAGGTTGTAGATAAACAAACCTTGTGTTTAAATCGTAATATCTTGGTGTCAACAGGAAGTCCGTTCACGGTGAAGGTGTTGGGTGAAGGCCGGATGAAGGAGAGCATCACCAGGAGGCGTCAGGCTCCGTCCATCGCTACAGTCGGCAGCACCTGTGACCTCAACCTCAAGATACCAGGTGAGACACCCGTCTCCTCCACCTGTGTCCTCCTGTCCTCTCTGCTCCCTCCTCTTCACCTCCCTCGTTTCCTCTTTCCTCCCCTCCGCTGCTTTCAGGGAACTGGTTCCACATGGTCTCGGCTCAGGAGCGCCTGACCCGGACCTTCACCCGCAGCAGCCACACCTACACCCGGACAGAGCGGACGGAGATCAGTAAGACCCAAGCCGGAGAGACTAAGAGGGAGGTCCGTGTGGAGGAGAGCACCCAGGTGGGGGACCCCTTCAGGGACGTGTTCGGGGACTTCCTGGGACGGGAGAGTCTGAGTGGGTTCAGTGGGACCAGACCGCCACCGCTGCAGGACGGTGTGTGTGTGTGTGTGTGTATGTGTGTGTGTGAACCAGAGTGTGTGTTCAGAATGTCTAACTTCGTTCATCAGGAAACGGTTATTCAATATGAACAATGGAACCGTTTCAGGATGAAATCATACATTTATAATAACAAAAACAATAACTCAAACTGCTCAGGTGAGACGGGTAACCAGGAGATGGAGGCTCAGGTTCTGAGTCCAGGAGGCCAGACGGAGGAGGCTGAGATCATTAAAGGAGAGAACAGCTCCTACAGCGTCCGGTTCGTCCCTCAGGAGATGGGAGCTCACACGGTGAACGTTAAGTACCGAGGCCAGCACGTTCCTGGGAGCCCCTTCCAGTTCACTGTGGGGCCCCTGGGGGAGGGAGGGGCCCACAAGGTCCGAGCAGGAGGCACTGGGCTGGACCGAGGAGTGGCCGGGATCCCAGGTGGGTTTAGATCCAAAGATGACGTCCTCATTAATATTTCAGAGTTTTTAATATTGATTGTTTACTATTTGTGATGTGAAACTTACGGTAAACTTTCATATTTTGTTGATACCGTTTGTTTGTTTCCTGTTTGTTTGTCAGCTGAGTTCAGTATCTGGACCAGAGAGGCCGGAGCAGGAGGTCTGTCCATCGCCGTAGAGGGACCCAGTAAGGCCGAGATCATGTTTGAAGACCGGAAGGACGGATCCTGTGGAGTCGTCTACGTGGTCCAGGAGCCTGGTGAGACTCAGACTCTAGATCACATTTAATCCCTGATGCATGTATTAATAGTGAATATTGTGGAGTACCACAAGGCTCAGTTCTGGTACCACCACCTTTCATATGATGTCATCATTAAGAGCTATCCATAAAGTCAATGCTAATATTCATCACTATGTAGACGACACCCAGCTCTCTACAGCAGTTGATGGAGATGAGTTGAAGCTCCTTCACTGCTGTGAAGACTGAAACTCTGACATCTTTATAGATACACCACAACTAATCACATCCTAGTTGTTGCTTATTTATTGGATTTGTGTTTTCTTTAACTGGTTGATATTTTTGTGGTTTGGGAATCTCTTCCATTGGTTGTGAAAAAAGGGGGATGCGTAACATTTTGTCAGTGTATTGAAAACAATCGCAGGCCCAAAAAGGTTCCCTGGTGAACACCACAGTTATGCTAAGCTATCTGTTAGAGAGGTGTGAGCATGATCTACTAGTGAGATCAAAAGCTCTCTTTCTCTCCAGGGGACTACGAGGTTTCCATCAAGTTCAACGACGAACACATCCCTGACTCTCCGTTCATCGTCCCCGTCGCCACTCTGTCCGACGACGCCCGCCGCCTCTCCATCACCAGCCTGCAGGTGAGAACACGCCGTCTTCACCGAGTTCAACAAAACCGACATATAAAGAGTTTTGATCTTCTATGAATACCTTTATTATTATTATTATTGTGTATTTCTGTGTTTGTGTATAAATATATCTGTGCTACCTTCCTGTTGCCCTCAAATACGCTTAAAGCTTTAAATTTAGTTTAATCAGTAAAAGGCCAAGAAATCTTCTAGTTCAGACTTGAGAAAAGTTATTTCAGATGAAAAGTCAAAAATTTCATTCAAACAACTTGTTTTTGGCTGTAAAATCATGGAGTTAAATGAATCTTATTAGTTAATTGTATGTATGATCTAAACATAACACATGGTGTTGACTTTACCAGTTCTCAGTAAACCTTCTCTGTTGTCCATCAGGAGACGGGTCTGAAAGTCGGGCAGGAGGCCTCGTTTGCTGTCCAGCTCAACGGAGCCAGAGGGCTGATCGATGCTAAGATCCACACTCCCTCCGGAGCCGTAGAGGAGTGTTCCATCACCGAGCTGGAGAGTGGTAAGACACTTTATTACTGACATTCTTCTATGTAAGAACACAGCAGCAATACAAAGGGTCGGGTTAGTCAAAGGAAATATCGTTGCATCGTCAGAGTTGGTGTCTTTATAGATGCTCAGATACTTGCATGTTGATGACCTAGAAAGTGATGACTTTTGTTCCTCTTTTCTGCTTTACATATTAAGTGAACTTCAGAGATCATTGAGACTGGTGTTGTGTACATATATGTGCATGAGGTAGTACATCTAGGTACTGTCATGAGGTCTTTTATTCTCTAGCCCTTACATACTGTTAGGGTCAAATTTGACCCATTTTGACATTTGACAGCAGTAAAAATACCCTAAACATCATTCTTTTAGCCTGAAATTTGATGACTTTTCCTAAAGTGACCCAAAATACACAAAAATTAAAATATTTTAAAATTGTATACTTTTGTACAGATGCTACAATTTTTTTTACACTGAGGCTGTTTCGGGTCAAATTTGACCCGTATCTATTGAGATGGATTTTAGATCTACCAGTGTGGGTAAATCAAGGAAAATGGTGGTTTTAGGGAATCTTGAAACTGTACAGGCCATGTCTGTGTGTATTTTTTATGGGACAGTGGTGACAGAGTTCAAGGGCGACCTCGACACTGTCAGGAGAACTGTCTATGTTCTCACGACATTTACCCAAGTTCCCTTCAGAGACAGACACCTGCTGGTCTTTGAAGGGGCATGGGGGAGCCTCGAAACAGTGAAATAGTAAAACAACACAGGAGTGATCATATATGGTGCACAAAGGGAAAAGAGGTCATCCACAGGTCAGAGGGTGCCTTGTCACTAACGCAAGATCTGCACCTGCAAGCACAAGCACCTGCAATATTATCAAATAATCTACAAAGTAACAAATTTGAATCAATTTGGGTTAGGAGGGTGGTGGTGGTGGTGGGGAGGGGTCATAACATGATAAAGGTACCTGAGCTGCCCTTTCAGTGACTGACATCATGGCAGCAAGATTTAGTGTGCAACAGGCCCTTGATCTGTTCTCCCAAGATGAGGAGGTCGACAGTGATTTGGAGGATGTGTCAGAGCAGGAAGACAATGTGGAAAAAAACAGTGCTATCTGTTGGTCTTCACTTCCACATCAAGTTGCAGGCAGGATGGCAGTGGGAAATGTCATTCGAATGACTCCAGGACCCACAAGACTGGCCACCTCCCATGCATCTGACATTTTGTAAACGTTCCAGCTTGGAAAGGCCCTTGTGACTCCTTACATGCAAAAGCGACAACACCTTCCCCACACAGCAGCTTCAGCAGCATTGGTAAGGGCAATGCAGCAATCTGAGCCTGGCCCTGATCAAGAAGCCAACACAATGGGACGGAAGAGAAGGAGATGCAACTTCTGCCCTGCAAAGAAGGACTACGAAACAGGGACAACCTGCTGCAAATGTGGGAAACACATGTGCAAGTTCCACACACGTAAAGTCTCCTACCACTGCTTTGAATGCAGAGACTAGTTCATAATAAGCATTTTATTATATAATGTTTTGTGTTAAGTGGTAAATGTTGAATTAATATTGATAATTATAGTTTCTTATGATATAACAGTGAGGACAGCGTTTAATGGTTGCAATGATTAAACATGGTTATATTATAAATTCTAACAGTTCCAGAATGTTCATACCATTTTCAAATTCAATACAATATATTTAAGTCATTATGGCTTTTATGTTTTTATGTCTTATGTAAAACAGGACATGATAATGTGTAATAGTAGATGTTTTTCTCCAAAACGAATGTTGTAAAATTTAAAAAATACACTCTCCCTGCTCTCTGAAACATTTATTAAGGATTAATCATACATTTATTAATGAGCCATAAGCTATTTTAGACATTCTAAATAGACCTGTAGTTTAAAATTTGGTATAGACACTTACTATGAGGTAATTCTTGGTCCGGGTCAAAATTGACCCGGACCATACTGTGAAGGTATCAAATATAAAGAGTATGTAAGGGCTAGCTGTAACAGAATATAGTTACCTTTTCTTGTATCCTAATTATGTAATTCTGTTTCATGTAATCTGTTCTGTTCCCTCTTCATGTCATTGTCCCCAATAATCATGTTCATCGCTATGCAGATGACACCCGACTCTATGTAGCTGCTTCAGCTAAATCAGGACAGAACAAAGATCGCAACTTCTACTCCAACACATTACACTGATAAGTTTGTCATTTAAAACCCGCATGTCCCCACAGACCAGCATGCCATCAGGTTCATCCCGAGAGAAAACGGAGTTCATTCTATCGACGTTCGTTTCAACGGCAGCCACGTCCCCGGCAGTCCCTTCAAGATCCGAGTGGGAGAACCAGGACAGGTGGGAGATCCCGGCATGGTGTCGGCCTTCGGACCGGGACTGGAGGGAGGAACCACAGGTATACACAAAACAATAGACACCATAAAACCACCTCAATGAAGACAGATTTTAACAGGTGTCCGTCCTGCCGTTGTCCTCCTTCAGGTGTGGTGTCAGAGTTCAGTGTGAACATTTGTAACGCCGGATCAGGAGCTCTGGCTGTGACCATTGACGGACCGTCCAAGGTCAAGATGGACTGTCAGGAGAGTCCAGAGGGCTACAAGGTCTCCTACACACCCATGGCTCCTGGGAGCTACCTGATCTCCATCAAGTATGGAGGACCCCAGCACATCGTAGGGAGTCCCTTCAAGGCCAAAGTCTCAGGTGGGTCAAAGGAGCCGGCTGGTATAGTGCTTGACTTCCGCCAGTACTCAGTAGTTCGTTGAGTATTGGTACTAAAGGGCGTCGCTCAAACAGACCCAGACCTTCTCTACCGAATGGTACAGTCCTTACTCGCCATAAAATGAAGCATCGTCCAGAACGACCGAGTCCGCTGCCTCCTTCTAGGGTCCACTGACAAATACTGAAGTTGCCTCCTGAGACAGTTTGGATATTCACTGTTGCAATTGTTGTTTGAGGACAAAAACTTTGTTATTTGCTTCAGCGTCCGGCTCCTCAACACTTTACAATAACACCTCCAACAGTATATTAGGGCGAATCGAAAGGACACAGAGCTGACAAATGGAAAGTTGGTATCCATTGGAAGACTGGTGTCTTATGCTGACTTTCAACACAGCATCATCATGTCTCATGGATTTTATACTCAGGTGTCATGTCCAGCAGCTGTCCCATGAATGTTAGAATGTGTTCATTTAGTCTAAAGGAAGTCCGCTCTGCAGATCTGAATGTGAACTTGTGGTATTGTGGCTGTTGGACCGGTTAAAGGAACGGGTTTAACTCTTCGTGGTCCAACTCCAGACCAGATGCAGACCAAAACAAGCAGAGTTTGTTGTCAGAGAACGTCAGCGACAGTCTTTATAGCGAGCTTCAGTGTATTTGATCGAGGTTTCCTGATGTGTCTTTGAATATGTCTGCAGGGCCTCGTCTGTCCGGCGGACACAGTCTGCACGAGATGTCCTCTGTTCTCGTCGAAACCGTCTCCAAGACGTCGGCGATGGGCGGGGCCTACGGCTCTTTACCCAAGTTCTCCTCGGACGCCAGTAAAGTGGTCTCCAGAGGTTCTGGTCTGTCCAAGGCCTTCGTGGGCCAGAAGAACGCGTTCACGGTCGACTGCAGCCAAGCAGGTGAGGAACAAAGAACAGAGGTTTGGATCTGATCTCCGTCTTCGTCCCTGATAATAAAATGTCCACCGTTGTCTCTGGTCTCGACTCTGCAGGCACCAACATGCTGATGGTGGGCGTCCATGGGCCGAAGACGCCCTGCGAGGAGGTCTACGTCAAACACATGGGCAACAGGATGTACAACGTCAACTACACCGTTAAGGAGCAAGGTAGCTACATCCTCATCGTCAAGTGGGGGGACGACAACATCCCCGGAAGTCCTTTCCACTTCACCGTCCCTTAAAGACTTAACTCTCTTCACTTCTAAGTCCGTCCCTCATCATCATCCTCATCCTCCTCCTCATCCTGAAGATGCCCAGACTTTTGTTTCCAAAAGTTCTCCTTCAACATTTTGGGGCGACCATGGCTCACTGGGTTAAGAGGGTTGTCTGGTAACTGCAAGGTCAACGGTTCGATCCTGGGACGTGTAGAAGTGTACCTGTATAGTAAAATAAATTGAATTAAAAAACGTTTTGCACAAACAGCTTCAGACGTAGGACTCAGTGATGTTTCCTCTGTTATAGAGAAGGTAACATGTTGAACATGAACACAACCTACGCAGCCGGAGCTTAGAACCGCCTCGAGATATTAGCATGTTAGCATGAGACTCTACTCAGTTAAATTAAGATATTCAGTTAAAATGACAGACGATGGATCTTGTTTTTGCATATTTTCAAAATAAATCACCTTCAGGACTTCAAGAGATTAAAAATCTAAAATGAGTTGATCTTTAATGAGACTAGTTCTATTGATCAGATGGATTCAAACATTAAACCACTGAGCACATCTTTGTGACTTTATTTATTCTCTCCTGGTGTTATTGATGAGGAGGAGCAGGTGATGAGAAAGATCTTAGACAGGTTGTTTTTTACCACAGGAAGTCGTGCGGTGGAACAATCGGTTTATTTTGTGATTGTTGAAAGAAAACACAGAGTGATATTTTATAGAGATTCTTTTTGTATGCATAAAAAATGGATGAATGAATTTTAACTGTTTGATATGTTAACCGTCAATCTGGCAACATTGTGCAGGCATAATAAAGGTTTACTCGCTGATCATCCTCTCCTGGTTTCAATCAAACTGGGACCGGGTCCAGGACCATTATATATATCATATAATAATATATATATCGTATAATAATATATATATCGTATAATATATATATCATATAATAATATATATATCGTATAATATTCACTATAATATAAAACACACACACACACATATATATAATGATGTATTTATAACTATATATCATGTCTCAGCAGGTGCTTCATGTCTCTCACTCCCTAACTGTCCGTGCTGGATCTGTCCCCGTTGTTTTAAAATGCTAAATAAGTTATTAGCATGATGTCATCCAGCTAGCCAAACCTGTCTGGTGTTCATCTAGTGGAGAAGCTTCATGTACTGCTTCCCTTTCCCGCTAGTCTGCTGTCTGATTGTGAGGTCAGGCTGATCTGATATCAGCTCTTTGGCCTGAAGGTTCTCCTCAAAGTTCTCCTCTCAAACGGGTCTTTGGGGAGGATCGCGAGGATCGCTTCCGGTTTCAACTTCCGGTTCAAGCGATGATCGCTTCCGGTTGAAACCGGTTCAACCGGAAGTCGAGGAAATAACAATTAACAGACTTAATTGTCCCAAGTCTCTTAATTGTCATTTCCTCGCTCCTCCCTGACACCGGAAGTTGTTCTGCGCCGCCATATTGACGGCCGTCCCAAAGCTCTTATTTCTGCTCTGAGGAGCGAGGACAGAGGAGGGATCTCCGAGGAGCCATGAGCGAGGAACCACGAGAACAGACTTCCAGGAAGTGTTTTAATGGCCGACACGCCCCCTCACTGTTCATCAGTCATGTGATTGGACGCTGCAGCCGATCAAACTGATGAGATTTTGTTCAACATGTAAACAGTGAAGACGGATCACAGATTAAACTCTAGTTTATATTTGATTCGTTTTCTGATTCAACATCTGGTTTAAATAAATGTTCATTGTAGACCAGGAGACCAGTATTAGCAGAGACCAGCAGGGGGCAGCAGAGATTCATCACACTGAAGATAAGCTGATTCAAATCTGCTTTTATGAGGAAGAAAATATTAAAAATATTCAAATATGATTTAGAAAAGAAAACAAAATTTAATCAGAATAAATTGAAGTTAAAGTTAAAAACATAACGAAGATTAATAATATTAATAATAATAACGATGGAAACAAACTTTCAGATTTAAACCAGTTAAAACTTTTGGATCAGAAAAGCCTGTAGCTCCAGAGTGATGAAGATGATGAAGATGATATATGTGTTGCCTCGTCTTCCTCCGGCAGCATTAGAGGTTATTATTAGTGTGAGAGGACGGCTGTAATGAATGCCTCTGGGGGCGGCAACGGAAGCTAAAAATACTTCCTCCTAATTTAACCATCCGGATTTAATCCAGGAGACGCCTCCTCCTCCTATTTATATATATATAATATATATGTTATATATGTTTTTATATTTATACATATATAAAAACATATATAACATATAAATACGTTTGAACTGCAGTCGACTGTTTCCTGAGGAACTTGATGCTGGTTTCATCCTCCATTAACGTTGCTCCCAGTGGATTCTGGGAAAACCAGTCAGCCTGTTCAGAGTCCTCCAGGCCCCTCCCCCCTCCTCCCTCGTCCAATCACACGGCTCCTGACAGAGCTGGGAAATTGGGGTGAAAGAGTATTTTCTGTGAGTGTGTGTGTGTGTGTGTTAGCAGCGGGGTTTCTCTGAACCAATCAGAGAGTCTGGTTGCGGGTCGTGACCTCAGCGTTCTTCATCTGCACGTGCTCAGTGTGAACCTGAAGACCAACTAGAGAAGAAAATGTTTGTTTGGTTTTTCTCCCATAATACACACATATATATGTATATACGTATATATATGTATATATGTATATATATATATGTATATACGTATATACATATACATATATATATATATACATATATACATATACATATATATACATATATATATATATACATATACATATATATACATATATACATATACATATATATACATATATACATATACATATATATATATATACATATACATATATATATATATA
>NW_022280236.1:16642-21751 GCF_004355925.1 Anarrhichthys ocellatus | reverse complement strand
TGCTGATGAAACGTGGTGATGATGAAACGTGGTGATGATGAAACGTGGTGCTGCTGATGAAACGTGGTGATGATGAAACGTGGTGCTGCTGATGAAGCGTGGTGATGATGAAGCGTGCTGCTATTATTAACCTTCCTTTAAAAAATCTAATGCCATTCAGGGTTAGGGTTCCTTCAATATACAAGCTCCATCTCTTCCTACAGAATAAAAGCTCCATCTCTTCTTTCAGTATAAAAGCCCCATTCCTTCTCCAAAAAACATGAAACATGAGTTGAAAATAAGAGTCGGTGTCTCAGATTCTTTGTGACATGAGTTAATTGAAAGAGATAAAAATGAGAGATATCGGACCGACTTAACAAAACTAAACTATGAAACCATGTTTTTAAGTTAAGTGATGATCGGTCGACACTGTGATTCACCAATGTTCCCTTAACGCCTCATATGCAGATTACTGCTCCCGGCAGATTTCATTTATTAATCAGTAGATATTTTATTTAGTTTTAACTCAACGAGTCCTGACGTGAGTTATAAGTGCAGAGAGAAGAAGACAGCTGTCAATCATCCGTGCTGAAGTCAAGTCTCCCAGGAGACAGAGAGCATGATGGGAAGGAGACATCAGAAGGTCCCTGGACTCGAATAAATCTGAATAAAATCTCCATCTATTCCTACAGAATAAAAGCCCCCTCCCTTCCTTCAGAATAAAAGCCCCCTCCCTTCCTTCAGGATAAAAGCTCCTCCCCCTGAATGAGCTGTGACTGATTCCGGGGGATTTGCAGCAGCAGGCGAGCGGAGAGGGAATAAGAGCTGCAAATGTGGAAGAATTCATCCATGTTGTTGTTGTTGAATGAATTGAAACCTGCAGCCACAGTATTGATTTCTGTTTCCTCCTCTTTCTCTTCCTCTTCCTCCTGATGATGAAGAGGAGAGTGGTGACCTTTCTCTGGTCTCAGCTGGTTTATCTGCAGACAGAATGAGGTCAGAGGTGACATGATTCTCTCCAAACACACAAATTGAGACAAATATGAAGTCAATATCTCCGTCAGCTGTTTCCTGTCTGACCGTGCGATGAATCTGCTGCAAGAAGAACTTCTTCTGACACGAGATTCATTGTTTTTAGCACAAATAGTACAAATGCACATTTTGTATGTGATATTAAACTGAATGTTTTGGACATTTGAAGACGAGACATTAGACTGTGAGAAAGTAGGATCTTATTATAAATGATTAATTGGATGTATAACAGAAATGCATCTTTGTTGCAGGTTTTAGTCCAAATGAAGCATCTTAACTCACAGAATAACACGTAGATTGTTTTAATTGATGCAATAATAAAAATGAAAAGACAATGTTCACATTCATACGATCATCTAATGAATAATAAGAGCGTATTGAGACGTCCATCAGCTGCTTCTATAACCTCAGAACTTCATGTTTTTAGGATTCCATCTTGTCAACACATACAACTGTGTCATCTGCATAAAAACCTCTTTTTTATGTCTTTTATTTGATTATTTTCTCTAATATCAGGATTCAATCTGATCAATGATGTAGAAACAGTGAGTCTGTTGTTTCTGTTTCTGTGTGTGTGTGTGACTGTGTGTGTGTGTGTGTGTGTGTGTGTAATCAGGCGTCCAGTAAACACTGAGTCTGTTTCTTTATATTCATGTTGACTTGTTCTGCTTTGTTTGTCTCATTAGTCGATATGAAACCTGTTTACACTGTATCACACACACACACACACTAACACACACACACACTAACACACGCAGCTTCTTCATCTCCTCCGTCCTCCAAGATCATTATTTCACCAGATTTCTAAATGAAGTCTGGCTGACAGATGATGATGGTGATGATGGTGGTGATGATGATGATGATGATGATGATGATGATGATGATGATGGTGATGATGATGATAATGATGGTGATGATGACGATGATGATGATGATGTGTGTGATGATGTCACACTGATGATTGATGGAGTGAGTAACAGCTGTCAGTCCTGCAGGAAGATCTGATGAATTAAATTTTAATCTCAAGTGTTTACTGTTGTTATGAAGCTCTTCCTCTTCCTCTTCTTACTGAGCTGCATAAAAGCATGAGTGAGTATTTCGGTATATGTCTGAGTGTTAAAGGTCTGACTTTGTGATATTAAGATGATAAAAGAAGGTTTTATTAGCTTGTTAAAGTGATTATTGGTTCTGAGATGTTACCACTGAGCACCGAGAGCAGCTGTTCCTCTTAAAAGAACCCTTTAGCTTTAAAAAAGATGTTACTCGTCCATCAGTGAATGTCAGAGATACCAATACTAAAGCTAAGCTAGGCTAAGCTAAGCTAAGCTAGCTGTCCTTCTGTGTGAGCTCACTTATAGAAAGACTAAAATAGTAGAGCTGCTCTCTCATCATCCAGGTAGAACACAGATAGTAGTACTTTAGTAGTACTTGTACTTCAGTAGGGGTCTGGTTACTTCCTGCACTAGCTACATATGTACTTTAGTAGTACTTTAGTAGTACTTGTACATTAGGAGGAAGTGAAGCTCACAGTCTATAAATCAGTAAAGTACTGAGTCAGCTGATCTTTGTCACTTTCATTGGGTCTCTTTCTAATAACTGGTCCCAATTTGGTCTCCGGCTGTAATATTTTACATCACTGCTTTTTTAATTACATCCATTTCTTCTCCTCCGTCTCTGAGAAACTCGTCTTAATTATGTTGAAGGCTTTCAGGTTCAGTGGAGCTCCACTAACGAAGGAGAACTCTCTGCTTTCCTCTCATCACAGGATCGTTTTATAAGAAGTTCATTAAAGGAGCAGCTCAGGAAACACTCTGTCTGTGTGGGTTAGCTTAGCATAAAGAGCTAGCCTATGACACCTGTGTTTAGGATGGAATCAAACACGTTAAACGTTATTATGTGTTCCTTTGAATTATGACACATTGTCTTGTCTCTTATAGGCTTCATAAGTTGCTCTTCTGGATAATCAATAATTGTTTGTGTAGTTTTTCTTCTTCGCTTGTATTCAACTTCTGGGACTTTAGGTGGTGGACGATTTTATACGTTTATAGACACAATAAAATAATCTTTAATAGCCGTTAGCTGTGTTACTTTGTTTTAAAGCATATTTTCATCTTCCACTCTTTGAATAAACACACTCCTCTTGGTCACATCATTTCAGGATGCTAACATGCTAACATGCTAACGTCATCAGTCCCCGTCCTGAGGGTTGACTCTCAGTCTCTTCAGCCTCCATTAAACTCTCTTCTCTTCAGTAAAAAGTTTGACATTTAGCCAAAAAGAGGAGCTGAGGTCGGCCCACCTTGAAAGCCTGGAAGCCTTGATGTGGCCGTAGAAGTGAAGCGCACACATTAAAGAGTCTGATCCTCGCTGACCACTCACTCTGCAGGACAAGAGAAGCAGTAGGGCAGAGATGCATGATGGGATAGAGAGGTTTAATTAGCTGTGCAGACGGAGAGGTAATTAAAAGAGACGGAGCTAATTAAAGGAGAGTTCTGGGCCGCCTCCTCTCGCTTCCTGTTGGACCGTCCATCACTGTGTAATCACTCCGACATGCAGCTCAACGCCTCATTTAATGCTACAAACAGCGTTTGATGAGCAACATGAGCCGTGTGGTGTTCTGAGAGTCCGCCGCCATCAGGTGCTGATTAAACATCGCCAGGCGTCTCGTGGACAAACTGTCTCTTCACGGCTCATGTGTCCTCCATGGAGCCTCGGCACATTTGATTACATCATTTAATCCAAGTCGTGTGTGTGAGGAGCTAACAGGAAGTCCAACAACGGTGAGGGCTGACAAACCTTTATCAATTTATATCAATTAAACACATCACATAATATGAATTCACATATCACATTATAATAATCAAACATCATCGTCTCTGTATTGAGATCTCAGCTCACAGACTTCAGAAATGAAGCGACTCTATTGGACGACAGACGTTGGTCAGAAGAGAAGCTGTTGGAAGGAGGAGGAGCCTCAGGTGTTAATACAGATGTGGATTAGAGGTCAGAGGTCAGAGAGTTCCTGTAGAGGGCCTTGAGCAGGCTGTGGTCCTGATGTCTTTGAAGAGGCTGGAGACTGTGAGAGGGTTTGACGTGTCCTTGAAGAGGCTCCAGGGGTCCTGGGGGACGCTTTTGGAGGTTCTTGTGGGGGGGTGAAGGAGTCTTTGAAGACCTTCCAGGAATGAGGCAATGTGAGACATCAGTGCTGTTGCTAGGGTTACCTGTGATTTAACATTGAAGGTGAGACACCTGACAGCCAATCAGAGAGCAGTATGAGCCTCGTCTCTCAAACATTTGTCGGTGCTGAAACTTGTTCTTGTTCCCCGACCTGGACGAGGACAGTTTGTGTCTGTGGTTTGTATTTCGTCCCTCGTCTCCTTGTCCCTCGTCCCTCGTCTCCTCGTCCCTCGTCTCCTCGTCTCTTCGTCCCTCGTCTCCTCGTCCCTCGTCTCCTTGTCCCTCGTCCCTCGTCTCCTCATCCCTCGTCCCTCGTCTCCTCGTCTCCTCGTCTCTTCGTCCCTCGTCTCCTCGTCCCCTCGTCCCTCGTCTCTTCGTCCTTTGTCTCCTCGTCCCTCCTCTCTCCGTCCCTCGTCTCTTCATCCCTCGTCTCCTCGTCCCCTCGTCCCTCGTCTCTTCGTCCTTCGTCTCCTCGTCCCTCCTCTCTCCGTCCCTCGTCTCCTCGTCCCTCGTCTCCTCGTCCCCTCGTCCCTCGTCTCCTCGTCCCTCGTCTTTTCGTCCCTCGTCTCCTGTTTGAAGGAGACGAGGTGGCTGCAGGAGACAGGAAGTAATGATCATAAATATGTTGAAATCTCTGCTGCTGCAGCTGCAAAAAGGTCGAGACATTAATCTACCATCCTGCTGCTCTGACAGGCTGCTGCAGAGTCTCACTTCTGTCTGTCCCCCCCCCGTCTGTCTGTCTGTCCTTCTGTCCATCCGTCCCGTCCCCCGTATGTCTGTCTGTCCTTCTGTCCATCCGTCCCCCCCGTCTGTCTGTCTGTCCTTCTGTCCGTCCATCCCCCCCAGTCTGTCTGTCTGTCCTTCTGTCCGTCCGTCCCCCCCCGTCTGTCTGTCTGTCCTTCTGTCCGTCCGTCCCCCCCC
>NW_022280236.1:10651-16542 GCF_004355925.1 Anarrhichthys ocellatus | reverse complement strand
CTGTCTGTCCGTCCCCCCCCGCGTGTTGTCATGACTCCGTTGTGCAGCAGCAGCTCTGCAGCACTGCGACAGACTCTCTGATTGATTCCTGCTGTAATCAAACACTCAGCAAACATCCCATAATATGAGCCGACTGCAAAGGTGTCAAATAAAAGCAAACAAAAGAAGTTGGTTAATCAGAAGCACTTCACTAATTACTGACATCGTTACACACACACACACACACACACACACACACACACACACACACACACACACACATGCAGCAATTAGTTTGAACTCTACTTCTTCATTTGGACGATTATTATTATTATTTATTAATATTATTATTTATTATTATTATTTATTATTTTTAAATGTATTGAAAACAATTGATTGATTGATTGACAGCTATCTGTTGACTCTTCATTTAATGAATAATAAAGAAGAATAAGCCCAGACATCAAGTGAACCTGTCCCCAGTGTTGTTGTCAAGACCACCTAAACCAAGACCACATCGGAACCAACACCAGAGACTGAGACTAGACTTTGAAGGGTTGAGACCAGGACCAGGACCAGTGTGGGTCCACATGACACACTTATGATGAAACCCAACAAAAACAGACGAGGCTTCTTCTTCATGCTCTTTTATTTACATTCATACTGGGAGTGTTTACGTGTTCAAATCATTATGTATTATTTATATTATTATAAGAAATAATCACAGTTTAGTGACTTTATGAAATCAAATCCAGACGAGTTCTGAATCTCTACCTGTTGTTATTTTCCCCTCTGCTAACCTGATTGATTGGCTCCTCCCACCTCGTGGAGTGATTGGCTCCTCCCACCTCGTGGAGTGATTGGCTCCTCCCACCTCGTGGAGTGATTGGCTCCTCCCACCTGGCCTCACCTGTTCAGGTGTCTAAAGACTGCTGCGTTCAGTTTCTCTGTTAGTTTGAGAGCTCAGAGGTTCACTTCTCTGTTGACGTGTAACATTATGTTCTTATGTTGTGAATAACTTCATGATATAATCTAAATAGCTGTAAATCAAAGAGGACATATTCTTGTGTTTATACTTCTATGAAACTGCAGATTGAGAGGAAGACATTTAAAGTGGTGGAGCTGATGTATTGAAAGAGAACTTCTTCTTCTTCTTTATTCAATGACACAAAGAAGAGAACTCATGCAACATTTCTGATGAATTCAGAATTAATAACAAGCACCAGGAACAGAAACACTGAATATTGTGACTTCTGTGGGAAACATAGAAAGTTTACCGTTTGTAAGAATGTTCTGTGTTGATGGAACTTTAAATGAATGTTGTAATATAAGCTTTAGTTAAGAGAAGATTGAAGACATGACATATTTCTATATAGAACATCGATATATCGGTTTATTCTTCTGCATGTGAACATTTGTACGATGAAGAAAGGTGACAAACATGTCAGCTGTCGACCAATCACAGCGTCACATGTGCAGCATTGACAACACAGTGGAGAGAAGAAGCGTTAAAAAGACAGAAACATGGAGCTTGTCTTCCTCAGTGGACGAAGAGGAAGACGAGCAGCAGCTGATAAAATGACGAGGTGTCAAAGTGTTTGTGAGATATTGATAACGAACCAAGCAGAGAGTTACTATATCTATAATTATATCTGCTGCTGACAGACCATGGAGATAATGGTGTGCGTGTGCGCGTGCACTGATTCAGGGTCACTTCAGCTTCCTGCAGAGAGTGAGTTGATTAGATAACGAGTCTGTTAACCCTTTAAACTCTGTTCACACAGCGATGGACTCGTTCTTAATTAACAGACCTTTAATTCATTTGATGCCTACATTTGTGTATAAACAAATTGAATGTGTATTTATTGATATGTGATACAACATTGTTAATTAAACATATCACATTGTATTATATGTATTTAAACTAATTTGATGAGTAATTTCAAACGAATGTAGTGATTTTATGTGATTCCTGTCACGGGGCATGATGGAGGACTCAAACGCAGACCAGGCAGAGTAGCGTGAAGCAGGTGTTTATTAACACAAATAAGAATGGTTACCATACACAGAGATGGGCAGTATTTCTATTACTATTTTCTATTACTATTAGTATTTTGTGATTTGTATTTGATAGGGCCGATAAAAATCGAACGTAATTTGTAACAAAATAATTTAGAGTGGAGTAACTTTGTATTTAAAATACTTAAAATACTTTCTCCACGAATCAAAAAACAGTTCACGAGTTCAGTCTTCAGATCTTCAAGTTCAGCGGATTGTCTGTCAACGTAAATATTTTATCTGAGTGTGACAGATGTCAACTAGCTTGATGTATAATTGATGTCTGGGTCTGGCTACATAGCCTATTGTATATACATGGTGATGTTATAATATCAAGCTAGCGATCGATGCTAACATGCTAATGATGCTAGCATGCTGTCTAGTGAGTGTTTAGCAAGTTAACTTATCAGTCCAGTAGCTAGCTATAGGAAGAGGGAGATTGGGAGCTTGTATGTTCATGATAACCTTATCAAGAGACGTCTGGCCATCTAATCTTGCACTGTATTACAAGTTATGCTGTATCTTCTCAATGTGAATGTCATAATGCCATATCAATTACTGGCAGATAATATAGTTCAGTAGATGTCCATTTGTTAAAAAAAAACTAAAAAACATTAAATATCCAATTTATTTTATTTAAAAGGCATATTATGAAAGTATTCTTAGTTTTATTATTGAGTATACATTATACAGTTGGCCAGGTGGACAACATGTCTCAGCAAGATGATGTTCAAGACGGACCATCAACAAGCACAGATGTGCTTAGTTACACTGACGTTCTGTGACTGTTCTTCCTGTTTGTGGGCTTCACCAGAGCTTTGTGTACATTATATATAATTATATTATTACATGATATAGCCCAAACCTGAATGCTCTGCTATACCAACTTGTGAGAAAACGGAAAATCCAGAAAGAAGTATTTCCTATATTTTAAATACAAAATACATGTATTGTATTTTGTTACATTTTCTGGCACCAGTATTTTGTATTTTATTTTGATACATTTATTTGAGGTGTATTTTGTATCAAAATACATTTTGATGTATTTTTGCCCATCTCTGACCATACACAACAGGGAGTCTGAGCACCAGACAAGAGACAAAGGGGGAAAATCCAGCAGGAACTAGACAAGGCAGGCAGGCAGACGGGGGAACAAGACAAACGGGCGGGTAGACATGAACAATGATCTGGCAGTGAGTGACTGAGAGGCAGGGGTTTAAATATTGGCTAGAACAGGTGAGGAGAGTTGTGCTGATGATGAGGGAGTGCTTGATTAGTGATCAGGGGCAGGTGAAGGGAGTTAGACTGGCGCTGAGGGAGTGGCTGACAGGTAGAGTGAGGAGCTACAGAAAGACACACACAGAACACAGAAGGCAAAGCCTGATCGTGACAATTACGAACCTGTTTTCAGAAAGAAGAGATCCTCTCATTTCCTCTTCTGATACAAACGCACAGTTTCAGACACACTGAATGTTTTAACTATGCTGTGAAATGAACTGTGGAGGCTGTGAGTTGTGTAATAATGCTACTCCTTACATAAATGACAGAGTCATCTGCATACATTCGGATGTTACATGTAAGATAAACTATAGTGGACCCAGGGCAGATCTCTGTGGGACACCTGAGTGCAGACGATGGTTCATTCATTTATTTATTTAAGAACATCTGATGGGGCGAGATTCATTTAAAGGAGAATTCGATGATTAAAAGTGTCAAAGGCTTTTCTTTAAGTGAAAAAAACGAAGGTGATTGTTTTCTCCAGCAATGAGAACTCAAACTTAATAACATAAACATGGAGGTGAACTGAGGTTTAGCAAAAACTAGCACAACTATTAAAGCACTAACTAACTAAACTAGCCCGTCAGCACATTGTCCGTTTAAATCAATGGGCTCTCACAGGAAACACGTAGCTAACATAGCTTCCTAATAGCACCAGTCTCCGGTTTGTTGGACCCGTCCACCTAAACCACCCTCCCACCATAAGTCCTCTTTCTGACTCTATTTAACGTCAACAGCTCTGATCGTTGCATATTAACGGGGATTCATTTAATTCGTGTCTACCACCACGTAATGTAAGCTATTATGGCTCATTTTGTGTCAATAAATAACCCGATATCACAACATTTCTTTATTAAATTATTATATATTTTTTAAATTTAATTTAATTTTTAATTTTTAATTTTAGGCCTCGTTGTTACCGGGAGACCGTCGTTCTGCTACGTCTCTTCCTCAGACCGTGTTATGGACTACATGGTGTAAAATAACATGCTAAAAGCAACAAAGGACTTACATGTTGTAAGTCATTATATGCCAACTGCTGAGAGCCGGATGTGTTTAATCAGACTTTCATCCGGACATCTTATCATTTTATACTCAACCTCCAGTGACTGATAAACCTCCTGCTGTCATTATTTGATTAACTGAGATCCATCGTTGAAATATGACTTTTCATATCCTGCAGTGGGAAGGAAGCTGAATATTAAATATTCTCTCCGTTCAGTCTAAAATCGTCTTCTTCTGGAGGAGGACGAGGAGGAGGAGGAGGACGACGAGGACGAGGACGACGAGGACGACAAATGACTTGAGTTTAGTGAGCTGGAACTCCCTCCTGCGTCTCCTCCTTCCAATTCTCTTCGTCCCAGCATGCACAGCGTCGCTGGGCCTGCTGACAGTGATGAAACACAGCATTACCCCAGCCCCCCTTCCCCTCCTCCCCCCTCAGTGTTTCCTCTTTATTCTCCTCTTCCTCCCTCATGCTGCCTCTCTCTCCCTTCCAGCTGTGATTTACCTCCTGCCTTCTTATCTGCATAAGAACACGATAAGAGGAACACTTGTGACTGATAGAAGCTCTTGAGTTAGTTCTGTTTATTCCTGCAACTATTCAGCCTTCAGCTGTCCCCAGGTCTGTCTCCAAATATGTCCCCAGGTCTGTCCGAAAATATGTCCCCAGATCTGTCCCCCCATCTGTCCCCCCATTGGTCCAGTGTCATGTCATGTGCTCACCAAAGTCTCTGTAAACAGTCCTGTTAAAGTATTCATAGATTCTCCTCAATTTTGACTGAAAACAGACAGAAATGTGCTTCTGCAGTTTCTTACAATACAAAGTTTCCTGGAAAGAGTCCAAGTACAGTGAAACATTGTGAGTCAGTACTTTTATACAGGAAGTACTCACTTGTTTAAGTACCAGTATTAGTACCAGGACAGGAAATGATAATTAGCCTTTATAGAAAATATAAGTAGGAACTGATAAAATATTACGGCTTGAAAAAGAGATTCAATAAAAATAAACTATTAATTAATTTGGTGTAAACGTTATTGTTGGTACTTGTTGAAGTGAAGCAGAAGAAGACAAATGACTTCCTGGTAGCAGAAGGTTGTGATAATAATTCACTGAAAATATTCCCATCAAAGAATAATGTATTTATTCAGGAACCTTTGTTCTAAATGATATTTAATGCAGCCGCTTCTTTCTAGGAAACGACCAGGAAACTGTGGGACAAAGGTTTTTACTTTAACAAAGAAGAAGAGAATGTGAAGCTTTTCTTTCTCTTTTCAGACCTTCAGCCTTGAAAAGGTTCTTGTTTAACTGATGAACTTGTGTCCTTCAGCTCAACTCCCTCTTTTATTTCCTCCTCCTCCTCTTTATCACTCCATCCATCAACTGAATCAACGCTTTACTGCAGATTCAATAACCAGCAACTCTCTCTGGATCTCTGCTGCTTCCTCTGAGAGGAAACCTGACTTTTATTTTCTTCAACCGGCTCATTCTTCACATGGAAAGCATAGAAGAAACAGAGAGGAAATGCAATGGAAGCATAGAGGAAACACAGAAAACAGAGGAAACACAGAGGAAA
>NW_022280236.1:10241-10641 GCF_004355925.1 Anarrhichthys ocellatus | reverse complement strand
AAACACAGATGAAACACAGAGGAAACACAGAGGAAATAGAGGAAACACAGAGGAAACGTAGATGAAATATGGAGGAAACAGAGAGGAAACAAAGGAAATAGAGATGAAACATAAAGAAAACAGAGAGGAAACGGAGAGGAAACGTAGATGAAACGTAGATGAAACACAGAGGAAATGTAGATGAAACACAGGAAACGTAGATGAAACACAGAGGAAACGTAGATGAAACACAGGAAATGGAGAGGAAACAGGAAACAGAGAGGAAACGTATGAAACACAGAGGAAACGTTGAGGAAACGTAGAGGAAACGTAGAGGAAACGTAGATGAAACGGAGAGGAAACATAGATGAAACAGAGGAAACGTAGATGAAACAGGAAACGTAGAGGAAACGTAGATGAA
>NW_022280236.1:9433-10231 GCF_004355925.1 Anarrhichthys ocellatus | reverse complement strand
AGAGGAAACGTAGATGAAACAGAGGAAACGTAGATGAAACAGAGAGGAAACGTAGAGGAAACGTAGATGAAACAGAGGAAACGTAGCTGAAACAGAGGAAACGTAGATGAAACAGAGGAAACGTAGCTGAAACAGAGGAAACGTAGTTGAAACAGAGAGGAAACGTAGAGGAAACAGAGAGGAAACATAGAGGAAACGTAGATGAAACAGAGAGGAAATGTAGAGGAAACAGGAAACGTATGAAACAGAGGAAACGTAGATAAAACTAGAAGAAGACGAACCACGGACTGGTGGACTGGTGGATGAAGAGGAAGAGGATGAAGGAGAAGAAGAAGTGGGAGGAGGAAGGAGAAGACGAGGAAGAGGAAGGAGAAGACGAGGAAGAGGAAGGAAAAATGAAGGAGCAGAATAACTTATCGTAAATGGCAATCACAAAATGTGACCGTTTCTTCCTCCTCTTCCTCTTCCCCTTCTTCCCCTTCTACTCCAACATTAATCTGCTCTCATTTGTCTTCTAACTCTTTTTACCTCCAGAAGTGAATCTCTTTGTTAATTATCTTCATCTTCACCTTCGTCTCCCTCCGGCTGGATGAAGAGGAGGATTAATTAAAAACTCTCCGTGTGAAGCTGATCGATAGAGTTCTGTTGATCTGAAGTGTCGAGTGGACGGAAACCACACACACACACAGACACACAGACACACACACACACACACACACACACACACAGACACACGCACACGGACAGACACACACACACACACACAGACAGACACAGACACACACACACACACACACA
>NW_022280236.1:0-9333 GCF_004355925.1 Anarrhichthys ocellatus | reverse complement strand
CACACACAGACAGACACAGACACACACACAGGCACACACACACACACACACAGACACACGCACACGGACAGACACACACACACACAGACACACACACACAGACACACACACAGACACACACACAGACACAGACACACACAGACACACAGACACACACACACAGACACAAACACACACACACAGACACAAACACACACACACACAGACAGACAGACACACACAGACACGCACACACAGACAGACAGACACACACACACAGACACACAGACAGACAGACAGACAGACAGACAGACAGACACATGTGACGCAGGAAGAAGCATCGTCTTCTTCTGTGGTGTTCCTCTTTTATCTCACACATTACTTTATGTGAGAAGAAGTTCATCGTTAAAGAGAACGAGATGAGATGATAGATAGAGTGAGGTATATATATGTATACTGTGTATATGTGTGTATATGTATATATACTGTGTATGTGTATATATGTGTATGTATACTGTGTATATGTATAGGTGTGTGTGTATATATATATGTATATATACTGTGTCTATATGTATATATATGTGTATATGTATGTATACTGTGTATATAGGTGTGTGTGTATATATATGTATATATACTGTGTATATGTATATGCAGTGGGGGGCCGTGCATTTTATGCCTGGGCCTTCACTGCCGTCTTACCACCTAACAACCTCATGATGGCGTCACAGATACGGTTATTTGTTTCTAGGGGTGTAACATCACGTATTCATATTAAACCGTTCGGTACGAGGCTTACGAACTAAACAATAATACTAGTGCATTTGGAAAATGCAGAAGCTTAAATTGTGGTAAATATAATGTTTTCGGTGGAGACACCGGTCTGTCTGTCTGTTTAGTTTCCGGGTCAGCGGCTGACCCCGGAAGCAAAACAAAACACAACTGAGGCGCGAATGTTCTGCGAGGCTAAACTAGCTTAGTAAGGAAAACAACACGCACAAACTCGTGCTACATTCTCCCCGCAGCGTTCAGCTGTTCCCTACTGATTCAAACAGGGCTAAGCAATCGCCACACAATCCCCATTTCTCCAGACCATCATTCATGTTTGTATGAGAAAACAGCCCAAACAGATTCAATTATCCGGACCCTAAACCCACGCAGGACGGGATGCTTCGTAATTAACGGACAATGCATATGGTCAAAATCGATGTAATTAACACAATGAAAAGAGCGAACTCACAAGAATCAGTCAAATATATTCACAACAAAGCATGACAAAACAATCCAGCAACGCTCACACGAAAGAGCAAGGGCCATTCAAATATTACATCAGGGAACAATATCCATAAACGACACGATAGGCAAAATGAACACACTGCAGATGTAAAGAAAACAAAAGCAGTTTCACTTACCAAATGCTGTTCTATCTAAAGACAAAGTCCATCCTCCTGTCTTTGTTTACAAAGAGTCCAATAACTCGGCTGTGCAGTACATCCGTGCTTTTCAGTTCCAGCAAGAGGTCCTTTCCAGTATTTCCCTATTCCTCCTAACGTTTTCATTGTGGAGCTCCGTTTCCCTGCGAACTTGTTTGTTGATCTGGAGATCCACTCGGGTCCCTCCAAACGTTTTCAAGAGCACCGTAGCTTGTACGTGTCCCGCAGTACTTTGGTGTCGCGTAGCGGTCTTGCTTTGGCATCCAAACACCAATAACAGGCATTCCCAGCAATACAATTTCCATCTCTTCCTCGACCCTGTCAGCCAGGAATACCGTTCATAGTTTGCGGACTGAAAGTGGCGCACAAATCCTTTTCCTGGCTGGGTCAGGACTGCTAGCTCTGGGGTTGGCCGTCCATTTCTTACTATGTCCAGTTTGTCCGGAAATGTCCTTCTTGAGAAATGCGTTCCCAGTAACTCCGCCACTAAACCAGTTTCTCCTCCTTCCGCCATTTGATGTTAAAAAAACAAAGCTAGGTAAAAACAAACTAAAAATGCTATAATTTCTTCCATATCTTTCCACTTGAACTCTGACTGCTAACAACCTAAGTTCTGCTAGCAAGCATAAGTTTCATGATAGTCACGTGCTCGCCCACTGACCAATCACAGCGCACTCTGCACCTCACTGCAGAGCTACACACAGACACTGAGCGGCATGTAATGCTGACGTCATTATAGGCCGGCTAGCAGGCTCTGACACATCAAAGAATACGCCCAACATGTCAAACTAAAGATCTGATTGGTTGAACACTATGACAATTAACAACATCGTCCCCATTCACTTAACCTGCACATGGATTCACTTGTGAGTCTGCAGGCCTCTGCCTCTGTTCTTACCTAGAGACACAGAGGTGAGATCTGATTGGATAAAAGCTCTACTTAAAACAAGCTGCACTGGAAGCAGAGCAACTGAGGAAGACAGGAGCTGTGCAATGAGAACATAAGATAATGGGGAAATATTTATATGAATTATAATACATGTAGTGTATTTAAGAAACATTATTAGATTATAAAATAGATATAACTTTGTGATTCTGTTTAGGCCAGCAGAGAAGGCCTTGCAGGCCCTGACGGCCCACCACTGGTATATGTATAGGTGTGTGTATACGTATGTGTATATATGTGTATATATGTGTATATATACACATATATACACATATATATACATATATACAAATATATATATATACATATATCTGTATATATGTGTATATATATGTATATATGTGTATATATATGTATATATATGTGTATATGTGTGTGTAGAATAATGTGTATATGTGTATATATGTATGTGTGTATATATGTATATATATATATGTGTATATGTGTATATATATATGTGTATATGTGTATATATGATATAAATACGTGTATATATGTGTATATGTATGTATGTGTGTGTATATGTATGTATGTGTGTGTATATGTATATATATGTGTGTATATGTATATATATGTGTGTATATGTATATATATGTATGTATATATGTATGTATGTATGTGTATATGTGTATATATATGTGTATGTGTGTGTAGATACATGTATGTATGTGTGTATACTGTATGTATATATTTGTATATATGTATATATGTGTATATATGTATATATATACAGTATGTGTATATGTGTGTAGATATATGAACGATGTACATTATTCATGAAGATGAAGAAAACGTATTGAAATCTAAAAACAACCTCAGATTCTTAAAGTCTCTCTGCTGTGAAAGAAATCAACTCGCCGTGTTACCCATAATGCACCTGTGACGGTCCCGCCTCGACTTTTGTTGTCTGAATTATTAAAATCCATCATTTATGTTTTATTACATTGCCACGGCGACATAATTACAGATGAAAAGAATGAATTATTGATTGTTTACACTTACAGATGTGTTGAGCCCTTTCACAATAAAAGCTTTGAGTTGACTTGAAAAAGCTCTTTATCTTCCGTGATGAATCTCTCTGAATCTATTATTATTTATTATTATTATTATTATTATTTATTATTATTATTATTTACTATTATTTAATTGGCCACGCCCCATGGCCCTCTATTGGCCAGCGGCCACTGGATTTAGTGCTCAAACTTCAATCAATCAATAGTCTGATTAAAATTAAAACATTTTGTTAAAGTTTATAAAGATAAACAAACACTGTTGTCATCACATCATTTCACATTTATGTTGATATTTGTAATTCTTACATCAGCAATGATGTAAGCATATGAGTTTACATCATAACTTCAGACTGTGTTCTGAGGGAAACATGGTTCTGTTCAAACTAACGGAATGTAGTTAAAGATAAATGTAATAAAGTGAAAGTTTTGCTGTGGAGCAGATGTAAGCTGTTAACTGTGAACGTGTGGAGAACCTAACAACAGGAACATCTCAGCCTGGGGGGGTCAGAGCAGTGTGGTTAAATATTAAAGGAGCAGAAGAAACATAAAGACGCAGTTTACGCTGTAACACGGTCGTAATGTCAGCGTCTGTATCTGAGCTGAATATGAATAAGTGATAAAAAAAGATCCTTTTAATATTCTCCTCTCATCTAACGCGTCTCTGGGACCGAATGTGAATATGTTTCCACCGTCTGGTTATTACAGCTGTAGCTCACAACAATGAAGAGGTTCATTTATTCAGCAGCGTTAACGAACATTAATGAATTAATAACACCGTGCAGTCAAACAAACACAAACCACATTAAACTGCACAGGAAACATTATAAATGAAACATTAATATTAGATATTAAATATATATACAGCAGTTTGCTCTTCAGTCGTCATGTCGGCAGAGCCTTCTTTCTCTTGGCTGGAAGTGGGCGGGGCTTATCACTGAACTCATCGGCTCAGGTGTGCAAAGGCTTCTGGGTAAGCAGCAAAGGCTTCTGGGTAAGCAGCGTCCATGGACGATATGATGTAAAATAACAGAGTTACATAAGATAACTCATATTATATTCATCTTAAACATCACAAAGTACAAACAGAGCAAAGTGAAGAATCTGCTTCTGATCAGAATGATATTTAATAACAATAATAATAATCAGAATAGTTCTGCTCTAGAGAACGTGAGCAGCTTTTATTCCATCGTCCATCTTTGGTGACCAGAAGTCAACGGAGCAAAACCGACGGACGCTGTTAGAAAATAAAACCATAAACTATAACTTATAGTTATTATATTTATCATAACTCACTTCATCAGAACGTCTGTGAGGAGACGATGTGAAGAACAGATAAATAGATGCTGTGACTTCATCTTCATCAGGAGGAAACTTCATGTTTGATCCACATCTTCAGATAAAACCTGGACTCTTATTTCTATATCCGATCACGTAGATATCGTCATACTTCGTGTCGACGTGTCGTGACGACGTCGACACAACACACGACACGACACACGACACGACACACGACAATGAGCACGTCTTTGTCTTCATCCCGTCTCTGACAGATGTGCTGAGACAGAAGAATTATATTTCTCCTCCTCCTCCTCCTCCTCCTCCTCCTCACACAGCTCAAGCAGGAGGTGAGTTATTGTGGTCATAAGCACAAATCAATAAGCTGACAAATGATCGCAGTTTGATTTCCTCACATCACCGCCTCTGATTGTCCCAGAGTGATGAAGATGATAAAAATAGAAGCACCAAGTGGCTGATGGGACGTGAAGCCCCGAGGCCGAGAGCCGACAGAGAGCCGACCAATCACAGCGAGCGGGGGGCGTGTCTACGTCCAACCTGTCATCCTGTTTTCTTCTTCTTGTTCTCTGTGCATGTGAAGGTTCATCCTCTGGGGACAAGCTTATCCTTAGTGGAGGAAGAGCTGCAGGAAGTACCATGTAGTCATGTCAACGTGAAGGTTCATCCTCTGGGGAGCAGGAATGGGATCAATATGTTTCATGTTCATAAATAACTATGAAGCTCGTAAACACCTTCGATAAGTTAGTTCAGTAAGTTTCAGGTCAGAAGTCCAAACCACTGTGGAAACACTTCACTGTTTATCAGTTTCTGTTTCTGTTTTCAGCCTCAAACTACTGATTGTTTACTTTGTTAAATTATATTTTGGTTTGATAAGTTACATGTTTGGTTACTTTCTGTTAAGTTGCATTAGGTTCTGTTAGAACACGTTCATTAGATAACGGAGGTAAAGTTCTCGTACATTAGGTGACGATAGGTCTGGTAAGGTTCTGTTTTATTACGTTTTGTTACATCACGTTGTGTTGTTGTTACGCTGCATTATGTTAATGAGCTGTATTATGTTAATGAGCTGCATTATGTTAATGAGGGATGTAGTGATGATCCTCTGATCACCTTCTTTAGAATCTTCTTCATCTGAAACAAACTGCAGGTTTCTGTGTTTCTGCAGTCAGAGGAAAACCTGAACCCACATCGAGGTCTGCAGTGAAACCAGTAGTGAGAGCCGAGCTCAGCAGATTCCTGAGAGGAAATAAAAGCCTCTTCATACCGAGACGTGTTTATCTGTCACCGAGACCCAGAGGGTCCAGACCTGAACCCAATAAGGTCTTATCAAAGTACACGGGGCCCAACTCATGAATACTACATCAAGAAATGGATTCTAATCCCAGAGACTGAAGACCAGCAGAGTCTCAGACCTGTTCTTCAGACCAGCAGAATCTCAGACCTGTTCTGCAGACCAGCAGATTCTCAGACCTGTTCTGCAGACCAGCAGAGTCTCAGACCTGTTCTTTAGACCAGCAGAGTCTCAGACCTGTTCTGTAGACCAGCAGAGTCTCAAACCTGTTCTGTAGACCAGCAGAGTCTCAGACCTGTTCTTCAGACCAGCAGAGTCTCAGACCTGTTCTGTAGACCAGCAGAGTCTCAGACCTGTTCTGCAGACCAGCAGAGTCTCAGACCTGTTCTGTAGACCAGCAGAGTCTCAGACCTGTTCTGCAGACCAGCAGAGTCTCAGACCTGTTCTGCAGACCAGCAGAGTCTCAGACCTACATACACATATATACACACGTATACACATATGCACATATATATATATACATATATATATGCTGGTGTTGAGGAGCTGCTGTCAGTCTGAATATGAAGTTATTGAACTTGTGTAGATGAAGAATTCACATAAATAATAAACGTCATCGAGTGAAAGAAATCAAATAAGAATCCTCTTCTTGTGCTCAGGGTTCTGCTGACTGTCTTCATGTTTGAAGCTCTTCAAGGCCAGACAGCAGCATCCTCAGTGCTACCCCGGGGCTGAGGGGAGAGAGAGAGTGTGTGTGTGTGTGTGTGTGTGTGTGTGGGGGGGGTCTCTCTACACCTTCTTCTTCTCAGAGATCGACCCACAGACTCGGTCTGTTCTTGTTGAGGTTTCTTCAGCAGAGAGACGAGGACGTCAGGGGAGTTACAGGAAGCTGCCGCCTGAAGTCTTGTCCCGCGGCCTTCTGGGAAAAAAAACCCCATCCTGGTTCTGTGAGCGACTTCAGAGCCAAACGTCCCCGAGCTGATCTGAAAGCAGAGTCACAACAAACGGGACGAGTTTCTGTCAACAAAACCAGAAATACTGCATTCAAATCAATATTAATGATCAGAATCATAAAACTTTACTGCTGCAGAAAAGACGCACAGAGCAGACAAACAGAAGCGTACATAAGTATGTAGAAATACACAAGTATACAGAAGATATACTGTGTGTATATATTTAGAATAGTGTGCAGCAGAGGAAGCTGAAGGCCTTCACAGCACGGAATCACATCATTGGCTCCCAGCTGAGCAGAAACGACAAAGTATTTAAAGGAACACTTTTATAATCATTATGAGACGTCCGAACTATTTAAAGAGTCAACGAGCTGCAGTTCTCTCTGCAGCCAACGTGAAATATCAGCCCAACTCATCATTCATATTTCAGCTGTCTGTCCCCTTCAGTTCTATTCTCTACCTGTGTCTCTGGTGTGTCTCTGGTGTGTCTCCGCTGTGTCTCCGGTGTGTCTCTGGTGTGTCTCCGCTGTGTCTCCGCTGTGTCTCTGGTGTGTCTCTGGTGTGTCTCTGGTGTGTCTCCGCTGTGTCTCAGGTGTGTCTCTGGTGTGTCTCCGCTGTGTCTCCGGTGTGTCTCTGGTGTGTCTCCGCTGTGTCTCTGGTGTGTCTCTGGTGTTTCTCTGGTGTGTCTCTGGTGTGTCTCCGCTGTGTCTCCGCTGTGTCTCAGGTGTGTCTCCGGTGTGTCTCCGGTGTGTCTCCGGTGTGTCTCTGGTGTGTCTCCGCTGTGTCTCTGGTGTGTCTCTGCTGTGTCTCCGCTGTGTCTCAGGTGTGTCTCTGGTGTGTCTCTGGTGTGTCTCTGGTGTGTCTCTGCTGTGTCTCCGCTGTGTCTCAGGTGTGTCTCTGGTGTGTCTCAGGTGTGACTGACTGAATGTTGTTCAGTCTCTAGTTCTGTAGGCAACATGAACATTACTGAGAGATTAATGTACTTTAATGTGTATGTGTGTGTGGGGGTGTGTGTGTTTGTGTGTGTAAGTGCGTGTGTGTGTGTTTGTGAGAGTGTGTGTGTGTGTGTGTGTGTCCCAGCTGGCCTCACTTCTAATTGATATCTGAGACTAACGAGCTGTAATTGGACCTTGAGGAGAACGTCTCCATTAGACCCTGTTTGTCTCGCTCTGATGTTTAACGTGACTCGACTGCAGATCAAAGTCTCTGTTTGGTTTAATGTTCCTTTATTCTAGTTTTCTGATATTTATAACTTCTCCTCTTTGTGAACAGACTCATATCTTTTATTGGTATGAAAAGTCTCTATAACACATATTCACGTAACAACACAAGCTGTTTAAAATGTTATGGATGTAAAATATGTCAAAATCAGCTTGTTTATGAGAAAACACATTATGTATTAGCACCAAGCTAATGATGGAGACTTTAGCATTTGTTTGTGTAACTTTAAATATTTGGGTTTTATGATGATGAAGATGAAAAGAATAGAAGATGTCATTCTATGTTTTCTGTTTTCCAATTTAGCAAATGGTCTTTAAACGCTAACATTTATTCAACATAATTCAACCTCAATATTTAGAAAACTGCACCCTAATTGTATTTTCTTGAATAGCCTTATAATGACAGTGGCCATTTTAAATACATATTACCATGGAAATAAAGATATTATGTATGGTGTGACTCTGACTATTGTTGAAGGAGACTTGTATTATGATGTTTTTGAGACTATATTCCTCAATGAGCTCTTCAAAAGATGGATGAAGCCTGATTATTATTCCCTGATCTCATAATTACTTAATTAGACAAATCGAGAGAATATTAACATTTAAGAAAAACAATGAAGAACTATTGTTTAGTTTGGTTGTTTCATCCGGTTGCTGGTGTCAGATTTTTTCTCCTCCTCCAGCTCTCTGGCTTCTTATACTTCATATATCTTTCTCTCTGTCAGCCGGAGGGAAGTGTTTGTGGAGAATATCGTCTGCTAACAGAAAGATAGAAATGATTGTAACGCAAGAAACACAATCACAGGATGGCTGTGAAACATTTGTCTGTATCTTCATCACTCTGTTTTCATTCATCTCTCTGAGTCTCTTATAGAAACTGAACACATCACAGAAGTATTCACTGACTCAGCTATTTATAAAAAGACTAAATGTGATCGTCTTTATTTATACGCCGGCCAAAAATAAACGACAGGAGGCTGAAGACAGAATAAATCCCGTGAGGATGAAAGAGTGATGAAGAGAATCAGGATTTACACAGATGAGGGGTTTCTACAGTCTGATGGGAGTTCATCTGACATCTTACTGAAACATGTGAACATGTGTTGGATGGGTGGTGATGAAACATGTCAGCATGTGTTGGATGGGTGGTGGTGAAACATGTGAACATGTGTTGGATGGATGGTGATGAAACATGTGAA
>NW_022280235.1:203805-206548 GCF_004355925.1 Anarrhichthys ocellatus | reverse complement strand
ATATACATATATACATATATATATGTATATATATACATATATACATACATACGTATATATATATACATATATACATACATACATATATATATATATATATACACATATATATACACACATATACATACAGTACATACATATATATATACATACAGTACATACATACATATATATTTTCAAAGTTGTGTGAGCTCACTGTCGGTCTCAGGTGAGGAAGAGAAGGATGAAGCAGCAGAACGTCGTCACCTCTTGAATTTAACATTCAATGTGCCGCGAGCATATCTATCCAGCATGCTCTGCTCTCGAGTCAAGCCCTCACTAAGACCAAGAAAGTGGATCACATCACTCCAGTTCTGAGGTCTTTGCACTGGCTTCCTGTCCAACAAAGACTTGACTTTAACATACTGCTGTTGGTTTATAAAGCACTGAATGGTTTAGGGCCAAAACACATCTCCGATCTGCTGCTACCTCATGAACCATTCCGACCCCTTAGGTTGTCTGGGACCAGTCTACTTTCTGTTCCCAGTCAGAACTAAACATGGAGAAGCAGCGTTCAGGTTTTTCTGCTCCACATATCTGGAACAAAGTCCAGAAAGCTGCAGGTCTGCTGAGACCCTCAGCTCCTTTAAATCAAAACTGAAGACTTTTCTGTTTGCTGCCTTTAATTCAACCACATTCAAGGATATTAATACATTTCTGCATTTTACTATACTACTGTATTCTATTTCTTACACTGCTTTTTAGTGTCTTAATGAATGTTCTTAATTGTTTTTAAATCTCCTTTTCTTTTGCCTTATGTTTTGATGCTTTTAATGGTTTTATGTGAAGCACTTTGAATTACCTCGTTGTTGAAATGTGCTGTACAAATAAACGTGCCTTGCCTCACGCACACACGTCACTGAATAATATTAGTGTATTTGTGAGGACTCTCTCATTCTAACCACATCCTTGAATGCTGCAGCTCTCGTCACCTCTTCTTTCTTTTCTTGTAACATTTTCTCTTTTCCACATTCCCTTCTTTGTGTCCTTGTTCTTCTGTTTTCTATTATTTATTCCCTTCTTTCTGCCCTCATTCACTTATTTCATCATGTCCGTCTACTTTCTTTTCTTCTTCCACTGGTTCTCCACCTCTCTCCTTTTCTACCTGGACTTAGTTCCAGTCTTACTTTCTCCTTTCTTTCTCATACTGTCATTCCTTTTTTTTCTTCATCTCACACCCCTCACCCTTCTCTTCCTCTCTGAGCTGATTTTCTAAATAAAACATGTGTTTTATATTTAAAGTAAAAACAGGTACTGGAGGATGTAAGGTAATAAAAGTGTTAGTACCTGAAAGGTGAGCTGTTCCACAGCGGACTACATCCACAGAAACGCCTGAAACAACAAGCATCACCTGTTCATGTTCATATTGTTAAATCAGAAGAACGTGATCTGCAGACAGTTATAAATATGATTATAAACACCACTTCATATTTTAACATTACATTTTAACTCTAGCTTGTAAAATTTATATTTTAACAGAACACAGAACTGACGTATTCACATTAGTACTTTAACACTAACTATTAGCATGTCAACATTATAACATAAACATTCAATTTAGTATTTTAACACTAGCATGTAAACATTAATATTTTAACAATAGCATGTAAACATTAATATTTTAACATAACATTTTAACAATAGCATGTAAACAGTGTTTTAACAAAACATTTCAACAATAGCATGTAAACATTGATATTTTAACATAACATTTCAACAATAGCATGTAAACATTAGTGTTTTAACATAACATTTTAACAATAGCATGTAAACATTCATATTTTAACATCACATTTTAACAATAGCATGTAAACATTAGTGTTTTAACATTGCATTTTAACAATAGCATGTAAACATTAGTGTTTTAACATTGCATTTTAACAATAGCATGTAAACATTAGTGTTTTAACATAACATTTTAACAATAGCATGTAAACATTAGTGTTTTAACATAACATTTTAACAATAGCATGTAAACATTAATATTGTAACATAACATTTTAACAATAGCATGTAAACATTAATATTGTAACAACATTTTAACAATAGCATGTAAACATTAATATTGTAACAATAGCATGTAAACATTCATATTTTAACAATAGCATGTAAACATTCATATTTTAACATAACATTTTAACACTAACATGTTAACATTACCTTATTAACTTTAGTATTTTAAAAATAAGTGTTCGACACTAGCATGTTAACACTATTCTAACATAACATTATGAATGTGATTATAGGCCCAGTCTACACGATGAGATAATGTCACCATAACAATCGCCAGTTTCTTTTGAACAAGTAAAATTTCCACAGCAGACAGTCTAATGTCCGTTCTACGTTCATTCTAGAACCTTTTTGTTTCACCTGAGCCTTCATGTCATCAGTCTCAGGTGAGTGAGTGTGTGTGTGTGTATACATCCTCACCTCGCACATCAGCGCTGAAAACTATTCACCCTCTCTGCAGGTTTGGTCCTCACACATTCAGTGCTCTTCCTCCTCCGAGCCTCGTCCTCAGGACTCACCTGAAACATAAGACGTCCAGGTGGAAAAAACACCGTCAATAGCTGCTGTCAGTCTGTGACTCACCTGAGAGGAGTCAGTATGTGACTGTGATAGTGATATTATGAATATATTTTGGGCTAGAAGTGAAATGTGGTTCAGTGAACATGACAAACTACATCACACCGATACGCCGCCC
>NW_022280235.1:191926-203705 GCF_004355925.1 Anarrhichthys ocellatus | reverse complement strand
CCCCCCCCCCCCCCCCCCCCCCCCACACACACACACACACACACACTATTAGAAATATTCAATAAGTTAGTCGGCAGAAAAAGTTATTTTGATAATTAATGAATTGATTTTCTAAAAATTAGCCGACTGATAAAAATGTTTTATGACTCATTCAGGATTTTATTCTCTGAGGTCCGTCAGCCCAGATGCATTGTGGGCTGCCGGTCGGACAGAACACATTACCCAGAACCCCCTTCTCTATTGTCGGAGACGTTGAGGTGGATCTGTGGCGTTTAAATGATTCATTGATGAGTTATATTATATAATAATTAAAGTAGCAGCATGTTAGAGGAGAGGACGCGTCAAGGACACACTGACGTCTCCTTTGTCCAATGCATGAATAAAACATAAACATTTGCTGTTTTCTGATCTTCACCATCACAAAAGTTCATTTTTCCTCAATTATTTTTGTCAACTTCACCTCCTCTCCTCACTGTTTCCATGCTTCCTTCCCTGCCACCTTACTTTCTTTGTTTTCTTCTCTCCTCTTCTGTCCATGTCCTCTTTGTGTTTCCTTCTCTTCCACTTTGTTGTCTTCATGTGCTCCATTTTGCCGTTTCCCTCTCTTCCTCCTTTTATTTCCTGCACACTACCTCCTTCTTTCCTTCACTGCCTCTTTTTGTTCCCTCCTGCTCATTTACTTTTGTGTCCCCTACCTCCTCTTTCTGCTTGATATTTACTATAATCTCATGTTTCCTCACGTAGTTTTTATTTCCTTACATCAGTCATTGCCTCCTGTCCTGTGCTTTCTTTTCATTACTTTTTCGGTTATTTCTACTCCTCCTTTCCATCATGCCGTCCTTCCCTTCCTCTTCCCAGCTGTAAGGAGACAGTTGACCTGGTCTGAAGGTCTGAAGGTGAGGTGAATCAGTAGACTCAGAACATTTCTGCTCCACTGAAGCAAACGCAACGAGACGACTTCACTTTAATAAAATACAAATGTGGACCTTCTGAGAATAAAACCATGTGAACATTAAGTGCTCTTCATCCTCTCACCTTCAGCTTCATGTTCAGTCATGTTCTTATCAAAGACATGAAAAGGTTTTATTATGTTATTGTTGTTTAGAGCTCTGCTCTGATTGCTGTGGTTTTTTACTCCGTCATGCTAATAAAGATCAGCTACTGTCATCAAGGGGGATAATTACCGACCTCTAGAAGACTACCCTCCATCTCTGGGGCGACGAGCGTCAATCTCTGGGGCGACCAGCGTCCATCTCTGGGGCGACTATACCAACCTTCTCTGAGCGACTTCTTTCCTTTTTGGGGTGACTACTGAAATCCTTAAGTGGCTGATGACTTTTTTTTTTTTTTTTCTGTCTGTGCTGAGAATCAGGATCTGGACGTGGGACGCAGCTTTAGTCTGAAGTTAACTTCACTTCACAGGTTCTTGATAAGCTGAGCTCATATGACAAGACTCACCTGAACATGAAACCAAACTCATGGAAATAGAAACCAAACAGACTTCATCCGAGACTGAAACACACACCCAAGCAGGTGAACACAGCTCAAATTTCCACTGACTGACTGACTGACTGACTGACGCGCACACACACACACACACACACACACACACTTCATTAACTCTCCAAACACACATTTCACTAATGTCTTTCATCAGCTCTGTCTCATAAAACCAGACTGACAGAGTCCAGACCGGCAGAGTCTGGATCAGTCCACATCAAACAAGAGTCAGATTCCCTGACAGCAGAACGACCTCACTTCCTGTCACTGTTTGCTGAAATCACAAAGACAACACAGACTCAGACTGTTTCCTAGTAACAACACAGCTCTATAGGAGTCAGTGTGAGGGATCATATTATTATTATATATCGATTATATCCTCCACATGCGTCACAATCACAGACATTTAATAAGTCTTGTGTCTGTATCACAGCCTGATATCTTAATTAAAAACACATCAATCTACATCCACAACATACTCACTACAGCACAGGTCTTCAGGAGGAACCAACGGGCCACACAGGAAGTCAGACCGGATAGAGAGACGGACCAACACACTGAAGAGACCGAGGCTGAGGTCTAACATTCCTTTCTTCTTCAGAAGGTTCCTCAGTGAGTGACCTGAAGTCTCTAAGAGTGCTTCATGATAACAGCTGTTAGAATCATCTAGATGCTAAGGAAAGGTGCTTCAATGCTTCCTTTCCTATCTCCTTTAGCATAGGAAACACTGGACCTTCCTTTCCTAGCTCCTTTAGCGTAGGAAACACTGGACCTTCCTTTCCTAGCTCCTTTAGCATAGGAAACACTGGACCTTCCTTTATCAAAGGAAAGGAGATAATTCCGACCCACAATTCCTTGTGGTGGCAACATTTAAAGTGATGCAGCATGAAAACAAATGATATGTTTATCTCACAGGTTTAATAATTATACTCATACAGTCATAAAGTAATAAAGTAAAGTAATGAGATTCATGTTGATGAAGATGAACAGAGACAATCCTTTAGCTTAATTTGATGTTTTTAATTACTTCAAATATGTAACAAAAAAATAATGGAATACGAAATAAAAAGAACAGTGAATGTTTTAAACGTTAACAGTGTGCACAACTACACACACGTGAACGCAGCCGAACACAACTACACACACAACTACACACACAGCCGAACACAGCCGAACTAGTGCTGGGCGGTATGACCAAAAATGCATATCACGGTATTTTGTAAGATTCACGGTATATCACGGTATTTGATTAACGCCGAAAAGAACCATCTGGCCAACCGGCCAGTGAGCGGCGTTTGTGTGGCGTGTCTTCCGTTCTGTCACTTCCTGTTTCCTTCACCTACATTCCCCTGGGTCCTAAGCCCCTCCAAGTACAGCTTATCACCCTCTATGTACCAACATACATTTATAACAAATACCACACATATTACGGTAATCAGTGTTGCATATGTGTCTGACCTAAATACCTTTTGTTGTTCAGTTTGTGTTCATCCTGTATCGCTCTGTTCTGTTCTTTAATGTAACGTTACTGGAGCGACAGAGCCTCTCCCAGCTGTTAGCAGACTGTTAGCTAGCTTTACCCAGCATGCAGTTCGGCGGGGACATTTTATAAATGTACAATTATTAGTGTTACAAATTGTTTGTGTCACAAACTGTTGTGTCGTGGTGTTTTGTTGTTACAGAGCGTTAGTTGTAGGTTATTAATTGTTATAAAGTTATAACCATGACTAGGGTTCCCTCTCAACACACTTAAGACAACTAGCTCCGACTGTAGCGCTCATAGCGGCCAACAATATATTCTGCTGCCTGTTGAAGAGCGACAGCAGTTGTTTCTGTGCACCAGTATGACGATATATGACCGATATGAAAAATTTATATCTTATACGGGAAATTGAACCGGTATACCGCCCAGCACTAAACTGAACACACCTGAACACACCTGAGCCTTAAAGTGCTCTCCCTGTTAAATGTTTACATAGTATTACAGGTTATTACAGGTACTGAACTCCAGTGAGACCAGTACCCAGCCCCCCTCAGGTGTGTTGAACTTTGACCTCTTACAACTTGACACATCTGAACTGTGTATCAGCAGAGTTCACCTGATAAGAGCTGTGAATGAACACCTGAGAACAGTTACCTGGAGGACAGGTGAGCTTAAATATGTGACCAACCCATGAATGATTTCAGGTGGAAGAGTTCACCTGTCTACTGATGAAGAGTTCACCTGTCTACTGATGAAGAATTGACCTGTCTACTGATGAAGAGTTCACCTGTCTGTGTCTGTCTAAAAACAACATGGAGTCTGGTGAACAACAAATAAAGACTTTAATGAGCGAACACGAAACATTTGTGTTAAAATAAAACACAAGAAGAGACGCTGGAGGACAACGAGACCAGGTCTGGACTCACTAAAGTAGAGTTCTTCTGATCCACGTCTGTTCTTTCACAACTGGTTAACAAAAGTCCAGAACTTCACTCATTAAACTGGTTGATTTGGTTTACAAAAATATATATTCTATTATTTGGGGTCCCTGGGGGTGTCTTAGGGTCCCTGAGGGTTCCTATGGGTCTCTAAATGTCTCCAAGGGGCTCTGAGGGTCTTGGACTCCCTGAGAACTGGGTCACTTTGCCCAGGATGTAATCCCGCCTTGTGATTGGCTGTTAGAGGCAGGTGGGTGTGATGAGGGCGTGTCCTACAGGAATCTGTAAAACACACACACGAGACAGTTCCCCAGTAAAAACATCGGGCGGAAAGTGCAGCCCTCAGAGCGGTCTCACAGGCTGACGGCGGACAGACACGACGGACACAGCGGGCCGAACTGGGCCTGAACACTAATCCGGGACAGACCTGCTGCGGGTCTGACTGTGGCCCAGTTCACCGAACAACAAACAGAACTACAACGCTTACCTGTGAGTCAGCGCGGAGAGCAGACTAAACTTTAGCCGGAGCTCCGGTCTAAGGAGGAGATCAACATCCGGAGGAGACGCACCGAGTCTTCTTCTTCTTCTTCTTCTTCTTCTTCTTCTTCTATGGTGTCTAACGGTCACTCACAGCCGATAAAGTTTATCTGCTGCTCGGCTCAGCTGTCGCCATCTTTACCCGCGGGGCATTATGGGTAATCCTTAGGAATCCTCGAGCCCGTCAGACGTCCTGCGTGATGACGTCACACACCTTAATGTGGACGGAATAACATAAAATGATTAAAATACTTTGACTCTAAATATATAAATAAATACTTTTACAACATATTCTAGTACTCGTTTAGTCCTCAAGAAATACTCAAGTAATGTACAAAAACCTCAAAATATATATATACAGAGACAGACAGAGAGAGAGACAGACAGACAGACAGACAGAGAGATACAGACAGACAGACAGACAGACAGACAGAGAGAGACAGACAGACAGACAGACAGACAGACAGAGAGAGACAGACAGACAGAGACAGTAGATGACAGTAGTGTATTATATGTGTATCAGTATATAGTATATGTGTATATATATTTATTTATTTTTTCGTACTGGCCAACGATTACAATATTTAATCGCGATTAATCTCGTTATTATGCACAAAGTTCAATAATGAATTCAAAAGTAGTGTATTGTGCACTTTTATTTTAAAGTGCTGCTATATGAACTAAAGGTCAATAACATTTGGTTTAAACACTTTAAACACATCAGGTTCTTGTTAGCAGCAGTGTTCCCTTTACACAGCAGCAGTTATAACACAGTTATAATGATTCTGATCATAGATATTCAGCCGGTGTTCACATCTTTATCTTTATGTGTGGAAGAGATGATATTTCAATATACACCTTGAAAACTGCAAACCTATCTACGTCATGTTTTTATGTTTGTTAAATTAGAATAGAATAGAATAGAATAGAAATATACTTTATTCATCCCCAAGGGGAAATTTGTCTGTGGCAGCAGCAAACAGGGTTACACAATAAAATAGAAATATTAAGTATGGAAAATGCACAATATATACAATATAATAAAATAACAGAGCAGGACCTATTAAATTTAAGAAAATAAAGTAATAAAAATGCACAGTATATACACTAAATAGAATCGTATTAAATTAACTGAGTAGGAAAAAATAAACTGCACAAGATCACCAGCAGCAGCAACAACAGTGTAGCAGTGTTATAGTCTTGTGTTTGATTTGGCCAGAGGTGATTTATTATAGAGTCTAATGGCAGAGGGCAGGAATGTTTTCCTGTATTGGTCCTTGTGACAGCGGAGCTGAATCAGTCTGTTGGAGAAAGTGCTCCGCTGTCCCTGCAGTAGGTGGTGGAGAGGGTGGTCCGGGTTATCCAATATGGACAATAGTTTCTTCAGTGTCCTCCTCTCCACCACCTCTTCCAGATAGAATTGTTTGCAGCCAATGATGAAGCCGGCCTTCTTATCCAGTTTGTTAAGTCTGTTGGTGTCTCCGGCTCCAATGCTGCTCCACCATGTCCACATCCTCTCCCAGAACTCTCAGCGGTTGTGGAGCCGTCGTCTTCCTCCTGAAGTCGACCACCATCTCTCTGGTCTTGGCCATGTTCAGACGCAGGTGATTTCTACCGGCCCACTCTACAAAGTCACCCACTACTGTCCTGTACTCCTCCTCCCGTCCGTCCCTTATACACCCGACCACTGCAGTCATCAGAGAACTTCTGCAGATGGCATGAACCCTGAGTTGTACTGGAAGTCAGTGGTGTACAAGGTGAACAGGAAGGGAGACAGAACAGTTCCCTGTGGGGCTCCAGTATCACTGACCACCGTATCAGACAGCACACGGCCCAGTCGGACAAACTGTGGTCTGCCTGTGAGGTAGTCAGTGATCCAGGAGACGGTGGACCCGTTAACCCCCACCACCCTCAGCCTCTCACTCAGCAGCACTGGTTGGATGGTGTTCTCAGTAGTGATACTAAATGATGCTTATTATACATATTACAAACAAAACACTTTAAAAACTCTAAAACAATAATTTAAATGAATCATTTATTTTTTTGGTATTGTGGTCAGACACGTATGCAACGCTGATTACCGTAATATGTGTGGTATTTGTTATAAATGTACGTTGGTACATAGAGGGTGATAAGAAGCTGTACGTGGAGGGATTTAGGACCCAGGGGAATGTAGGTGAAGCATGGAACCTGTAGTCTGTACCATGGCAGTAACCTGCATGAGGAAGTTATGCTAATAAAGAGTTGAGTTAAGAGCAGTTTGTTCTCTCATGCTTATATGTTCATTTAAAAACACCACAATATGTGTTTTGATATTGTCACGATTGATCCTGTAACGAGATGATTGCGCGTGCGTGTGTGTGTGTGTGTGTGTGTGTGAGAGAGAGGAGGGACCGACGGTGACAGAGTGAGGGGGGTTCCAGCAGCAGCAGGAAGTGACGCCACACAAACACAGCTGTTCACTGCTCGCTGCCCGGTTCTTGTGTTAAAAATGTCTGCTTAATAATTTTAAAAAACTGCATTAATGCACAATAAAATAATTGTCGGTGTTAATTAATGAAAGCGTTAACACGATATTAACGCGTTAACTTGCCCAGCACTAATATATATATATATTTAGGGGTGTAACGATACGCGTATTAGTATTGAACCTTTGGGACGAGGCTCGCGGTTCAGTACGCATGATGAACCGAACAATATGTTTGAATAATACTAGCAGAAGCTAAATTGTGGGAAATATTATGTTTTTGGTGGAGCCACTGTTCTCAAACTGGCAACCCACATGACGTAACGGACAGCGTGCTCTCTGACACGCCCACCACCAGAGAAAAACGTTCTACTCCAGTCGGGCACTTTTGCGCTGTGAGACACGCTACAGTGTAGCGGCTACACGGAGCTAGCTCGGTGCAGTATGGCTAGTAATAGACCAGAAATAGAAGATCCTCCAACGGCCTGCAGGTCTGGTGTTTGGAGCCATTTTGGTTTCTCTGTGAACTATGAAGGCGATGGCGAGAGAGTGGTGGATAGAAAAACAACGGTATGTCGCATTTGCTACACGAGTGTAGGCTACATCGGTGTGAATACCTCAAACATGTTAACCCGTTTACGCCGACATCACCCCACGGGCAGTGGGTGGAACTAAACGAAAACCTGGAGCAGCACACATGCTTCAAACTCTCCCCGAAGCATTTAAGAAGCTGTTCACTACCGATAGAACAGGGCTAAAGCCATCACCACGGCGATTGGTACATTTATAGCCGCGGACATGAGACCGGACTCTGTAGTGGTAAACGCAGCTTCATGAACCTGCTGAATGTTATTGAGCCCCATTACGCAATTCCTTCACGAGCCCATTTCAGCCAAACCGTAATTCAAGAAAAGGAAAGCACGAGTGGAGAATCAAATGTAATGCGCATCGCCCGACTGTAACGCTCATCGCCCGACTGTAACGCTCATTGCCCGACTAACGCTCATCGCCCGACTGTAACGCGCATCGCCCGACTGTAACGCTCATCGCCCGACTAACGCTCATCGCCCGACTGTAACGCGCATCGCCCGACTGTAACGCTCATCGCCCGACTGTAACGCGCATCGCCCGACTGTAACGCTCATCGCCCGACTAACGCTCATCGCCCGACTGTAACGCACATCACCTGACCACTGAAGGAGCAGCTTTTGTTTTTTATGCTTATATGTTGCTAAGAAGACACCCCAGAAGATGGGTCACTCAGGTATAGTTCCATCATTGTTCAAAGTCAAAAAATAACTTTATCATGTTAGTTTTAATGAATAAATATATTTTAAAATCAAGTACGTTTCTCTGGCATTTATAGTTTTCTACTGTATTGAAAACGTACCAAAACGTACCGAACCATGGCTCCACTGTATCGTACCGAACCGAACTGTGAAATTTGTGAACCGTTACACCCCTAATATATATATATATATATATATATCTTAGTACAGATTAATAATATATATATAAATTAGTGCTGGGCAACGATTCAAATTTTTAATCGCAATTAATCTCATTGTTATGGCAAAGTTCAATAATGAATTCAAAAGTAGTGTATTGCGCACTTTTATTTTGAAAGTACTGCTATATGAACAAAGGTCAATAACATTTG
This sequence comes from Anarrhichthys ocellatus, assembly GCF_004355925.1. Classification (NCBI taxonomy): domain Eukaryota; kingdom Metazoa; phylum Chordata; class Actinopteri; order Perciformes; family Anarhichadidae; genus Anarrhichthys; species Anarrhichthys ocellatus. The sequence goes on along the minus strand of NW_022280235.1, from coordinate 195,120 downwards.
GTTTAAACACTTTAAACACATCAGGTTCTTGTTAACAGCAGTATTCCCTTTACACAGCAGCAGTTCTATCTCTTCACTATCTGTGCTCAGTGTGTGACTGTATCTGAAACGTTCCACTGCTGTGCAACATGAATAACATGTTTCAGCACGTTTCATCTACATGTGTGTGTTGTGTCTTCATGACAGTCAGAGCATGTGATGCAGCTCTACTCTTCATCACTATGATGCTGTAACTCAGAGGTGATGATGGTGACCCAGCGATCAAAGAATAAACACACTTTACCCACAATTTAGGTGTATTTTCCCTTTAACTCACGAGATGCAGGTAGCATGTTTTATACTTAATGTGAATATAATTCATACTTTGTTGGCATCTTATTCTGAAAACCGGATGTTCGTCTGAAGAAACCGGATGTTGTCTCACGTTAATCTTTCCGCTAACTTTCAAAGTCCTTCGCTCGCTCCCGATCTGTGCCGTTTGAATACGTTTACGGTGAATTTCAGCATATAGGTGCACTAACATGTAAGTGTCTGCTGAGTTGACCACGGAGATCTGAGTGTCTGCTGACTTTACCGCAGCGATGTCCAGTAGTCTCCATTCCTCCACCGCTGCCAGTGAGCAATGGACTTTCAAAATAAAAAAAATGCGTTAACGCGCTATAAAATAATTGTCGCCGTTAATTAATTAATGCGTTAACGCAATAATAACGCGTTAACTTGCCCAGCACTAATATAAATATATAAACATCTTTGTCTGTTCGGGTCGTACAGATGTCTCTGTGTTAGAGACCCTCAGTTCTGTCTGCAGGTTGTTTATGTGTTAGAGTCCCTCAGTTAGGTCTGCAGGTTGTTTCTGTGTTAAGACCCTCAGTTCTGTCTGCAGGTTGTGTCTTCTTTAGAGTCCCTCAGTTCTGTCTGCAGGTTGTTTATGTGTTAGAGTCCCTCAGTTCTGTCTGCAGGTTGTTATGTATTGGAGTCCCTCAGTTCTGTCTGCAGGTTGTGTCTGTGTTAGAGTCCCTCAGTTCTGTCTACAAGTTGTTGCTGTGTTAGAGTCCCTCAGTTATGTCTGCAGGTTGTGTCTGCGTTAGAGTCCCTCAGTTCTGTCTGCAGCTTCTTTCTGTGTTGGAGACCCTCAGTTCTGTCTGCAGGTTGTGTCTTCGTTAGAGTCCCTCAGTTCTGTCTACAAGTTGTTTCTGTGTTAGAGTCCCTCAGTTCTGTCTGCAGGTTGTTTCTGTGTTAGAGTCCCTCAGTTCTGTCTGCAGGTTGTTTCTGTGTTAAGACCCTCTGTTCTGTCTGCAGGTTGTTTCTGTGTTAGAGTCCCTCAGTTCTGTCTACAAGTTGTTTTGTGTTAAGACCCTCAGTTCTGTCTGCAAGTTGTTTCTGTGTTAGAGACCCTCAGTTCTGTCTACAAGTTATTTTGTGTTATAGAGTCCCTCAGTTATGTCTGCAGGTTGTTTCCAGTATCCAGACTGTTTCAGACTGTTTACACCAACACACTCAGATAGACACACTGAGGTGTTATGTATCAACACATCAGATTTGACTGACTGAGGGCACAGGAAGTAAAGGAATAACACTTCAAAATATAACTTACAAAAGTAAAGGAAATCAAATAAAAGCACGAGAGGAACAGTCTGTTTATGTGGTGCATGATGGGAGATCTATGTGGACCACCTGAGAAACAATGACCCGTCTTCCCTTTCTTCTCTCAACCAATCAAATTGTCTTCACACTGAAGCTCATACACACACACACACACACACACACACAGCTGTTGAGCAGGTTATCGTCTCCCTGCAGAGCGAGAGACGAAGACAATGTCCAGCTGCTCCACAACAATGCAGATCCCCCCTCTGTCCTCTGGTATGGGAGCTATGGGAGTAATGGGAGTAATGGGAGGTATGGAGAACATGTCACTGGTTTGAGTCCCAGCAGCTGCTGGTTTCTCTCTGACGGGTTTCAGAACCTGTGAAGTAAAGTCAGAGGGAAGAAGAAGCAGTCTGACTTCTCAGAGCTGATCAATACTGATCAATGATGTCATCTGAGCTCAACATGATCGGTATCTTCTGTCATCCTCGTCTCCTCTCCTCCTCCTCTCCTCCTCCTCTCCTCTTCTCTTCCTCCTCCTCCTCCTCTCCTCATCTCCTCCTCTCCTCTTCTCCTCCTCTCCTCCTCTCCTCTTCTCCTCATCTCCTCTCCTCCTCCTCTCCTCTTCTCCTCTTCTCCTCATCTCCTCCTCTCCTCATCTCCTCCTCTCCTCCCCTCCCTCGATCAGTTACAATAACAGGATGATGATGATGACTCATAAAAACACAGAGCGTATTGATCACTGTGTTTATTGGCTCATTATCAAAGAGGTCAGAGGCATCAGTCCAGTACAAAATAAAAGCAAGTTTATAAAGTTTATAAAATGTCACATTAATAGAAACATGAATCCTTGTTTGGTACGAACAGAGAGTCTGGTGGCAAAGGAAGGAAGGAGGTAGGGAAGGACAAAGGAAGTAAAAAAGGAAATATGGGACTCCTGAATCATTTACTCCCTCTGAATGTTAAGGGGGGGGGGGGGGGCCCCCACAGCGGGGGGGGGGGGGGGGTCAAGGCTGCCCCCCCTCCTCCCCCCTCCATTCTTCTCCCTGTATAAACACAGAGGCATTGTGGGGCAGGTGGTTTGACAGTTTAGAGCAGAGAGGAATCGCCCAGCTGCTCCTGGTCCGGTTCATTCATTAGGTCAGACCCTCATCAACCCCTCAACACCCCCACAGACCCCCACAGACCCCCACAGATCCACACCCCCCCCCCCCGACCAACCACCACCAACCGTCTGAGCGGCGGCCGGCGGTCAGATTTAGCTTCTGAACGCCGTCACAGATGGATCCGGTTACCCCAACAGAAACTGAACCAGACCAGTCGAGCTCCTCAGGTCTCATATTGTTGCTTATTGATTTGTAGGTGTTTTATTTGTGATGACACATTGTCATTGGATAGCTTTAACGTCCCATGATGCTCCACAATCTGCCTTTCACACGTTGTCATGCTAAAACTGTTCTCAGGAAGAAACAGATGGAGGAGGAGAAGTTATAATTGGCTGTGGATCAACGGGGGCGCCGGGGGGGGCGGGGGGCGGCGGGGGGCCTCTGCAGCGGTGGTGGGGGGGGGGTCAAGGCTGCCCCCCCTCCTCCCCCCTCCATTCTTCT
>NW_022280235.1:183744-191826 GCF_004355925.1 Anarrhichthys ocellatus | reverse complement strand
CCCCCCCCCCCCCCCCCCCCCCCCCCCCTCCGGAGGTGACAGTATCTGAGCTATGACACATTGACTCCTCACATCAACCTGCTGCATTCACACACTTTCACTTCCACCATCAATATCTTTATGTATTTTATCTATCAGAGAGATTAAATTAGTCAATATATAATCAATATATAGTTAATATATAATTAATATATCATCAATATATCATCAATATATCATCAGTATATCATCAATATATCATCAATATATCATCAGTATATCATTAGTATATCATCAATATATCATCAGTATATCATCAGTATATAATCAATATATAATCAGTATATAATCAGCATATCATCAATATATCATCAGTATATCATCARTATATCATCAATATATCATCAGTATATAATCAGTATATAATCAGTATATCATCAATATATCATCAGTATATCATCAGTATATCATCAATACATCATCAATACATCATCAATATATCATCAGTATATCATTAGTATATCATCAGTATATCATCAATATATCATCAATATATCATCAGTATATCATCAATATATCATCAATATATCATCAGTATATCATCAATATATCATCAATATATCATCAATATATCATCAGTATATCATCAATATATCATCAGTATATCATCAATATATCATCAATATATCATCAGTATATCATCAATATATCATCAGTATATCATCAGTATATCATCAGTATATCATCAATATATCATCAGTATATCATCAATATATCATCAGTATATCATCAGTATATCATCAATATATCATCAGTATATCATCAATATATCATCAATATATCATCAGTATATCATCAATATATCATCAATATATCATCGATATATCATCAGTATATCATCAGTATATCATCAATAAATCAGTATATCATCAGTATATCATCAGTATATCATCAATATATCATCAGTATATCATCAATATATCATCAGTATATCATCAATATATCATCAGTATATCATCAATATATCATCAGTATATCATCAGTATATCATCAGTATATCATCAGTATATCATCAATATATCATCAGTATATCATCAATGAGGTTTTATGGCTTCTTTAGGTGGTTTTAGTGGTTATCAAGGAGGTTTTATGGCTCCTGTAGGTGGTTTTAATGGTCATCAAGGAGGTTCTAGAAGTTCTGTAGGTTGTTCTAGTAATCATCAAGGAGATCATAGGAGGTCCTTGAGGGGGTTCTGTCAGCCCTTAGGACGTTCTAGTGGTTGTAGCGGTCTTTGTTTTGGTGGTTGAACACATACTCGACATTTTGGAGAGATGTATTCTTCCCACGTCTTCAAAATACAGTAAAAAGGAACATCTTTTTAAAGAACATGGATTTTGGTACAACACTTTGAGATTCTGATGAACAGTGCTGGGATCTTCCTCTTAAACCTACTTTGTACTTTACAGTGTCTACATGTTTTTCAATGAAGTGTTCTGACAAAAGGAATGTCTTATGAATTTCTGAAGTGTTTCTGTTGTTTCCCAGCATGCCTCTGTCTCTCCACTCTCACCTGAAGACAAATAAAAAGCTGCACCTTGTTCAGGTGAAGACGAGTCTCAGCCTGCCGATATGAGTCGCGTCTACTGATCTGAAGTCAGATCTGATTCACTTACAGAAGCCTTTTTACAAACACACACACCGTCTGATGCCGACACACTTGGCCTGCTGGAAGCTGATATCAGACCGAACAGATCTGTGGGGATCATCAGATAGAGGAAGACGGTCCCAAAAACAGCAGAGCATTCTGGGTAAACAACAGCTTGTTTTGACTCAGACTTCTTTTAGTTGAATGGGTATTTTTCTAATGGTCATCAAGGAGGTTACAGGGGTTCTGTAGGTGGTTCTAGTTCTAGTTTTCTAGTGACTCAGACTTGTTTTAGTTCCCTGGGTATTTTGACTCAGACTTGTTTTAGTTCCCTGAGTGTTTTGACTCAGACTTTACATTACAGTCAATTAGCAGACACTTTTATCCAAAGCGACTTACAATTCAGAGTCTATCACATTTCTACACCGTAGGCACAACTACGGGAGCAATTTTGGGGTTAAGTGTCTTGCTCAAGGACACATCGACATGCGACTAGCAGAGCCGGGGATTGAACCGCCGACCCTCTGATTGAAAGACGGCCCTGCTATCCACAGTTGCTCCTAGACTTGTTTTAGTTCCCTGAGTGTTTTGACTCAGACTTGTTTTAGTTCCCTGGGTGTTTTGACTCAGACTTGTTTTAGTTCCCTGGGTGTTTTGACTCAGACCTGTTTTTGTTCCCTGGGTGTTTTGACTCAGACTTGTTTTAGTTCCCTGGGTGTTTTGACTCAGACTTGTTTTAGTTCCCTGGGTGTTTTGACTCAGAACTGTTTTAGTTCCCTCAGTGTTTTGACTCAGACTTGTTTTAGTTCCCTGGGTGTTTTGACGCAGACCTGTTTTAGTTCCCTCGGTATTTTGACTCAGACCTGTTTTAGTTCCCTGGGTGTTTTGACTCAGACTTGTTTTATTTCCCTGGGTGTTTTGACTCAGACCTGTTTTAGTTCCATTGGTGTTTTGACTCAGACTTTACATTACATTATAGTCATTTAGCAGACACTTTTATCCAAAGCAACTTACAATTCAGAGTCTATCACATTTCTACACCGTAGGCACAACTACGTGAGCAATTTTGGGGTTAAGTGTCTTGCTCAAGGACACATCGACATGCGACTAGCAGAGCCGGAGCCGGGGATTAAACCGCCGACCCTCTGATTGAAAGACGGCCCTGCTATCCACTTAGCCACAGTCGCCCCTAGACTTGTTTTAGTTCCCTTGGTGTTTTGACGCAGACCTGTTTTAGTTCCCTCGGTATTTTGACTCAGACTTATTTTAGTTCCCTGGGTATTTTGACTCAGACCTGTTTTAGTTCCCTGGGTGTTTTGACTCAGACTTGTTTTAGTTCCCTGGGTGTTTTGACTCAGACCTCTTTTAGTTCCCTGAGTGTTTTGACTCAAACTTGTTTTAGTTTCCTGGGTGTTTTGACTCAGACTTTTTTTAGTTCCCTGGGTGTTTTGACTCAGACTTGTTTTAGTTCCCTGGGTGTTTTGACTCAGACTTGTTTTAGTTTCCTGGGTGTTTTTGACTCAGACCTGTTTTAGTTCCCTGAGTGTTTTTAGTTTTTACTCTTGTTTCTGTCCCGAGAATATTTTGTCTCAGACTCGTTTGGTCTTGTTCACGGTTCTTTGTCCTCTTCTTTGACTCCTCAGCCAGCAGTTTTAAATACAAACATAGACTGTAACACTGTGTTCCAGTATTTTGTTCGTGATATATTTCTCTTAAATAGTTTTTGTGTAAAGGATGTATAATAGTTCACGATGAGGAACATTGTATTTTTCTAGATTCTCTGGTTTCAGACCTGCAGCTGTCTTCACAACATCACACATCTTTTACTTTAAGTGTGAAAGTCTAATCAACACTTATTAACAGTGTGTCCTCAGTGTTTCTGTCACTGTGGTCAGATTTAATTTAACACCACAGTTATCTGACAAACAGCACACACACTCCAGTAAATGTGTGTGTGTGTGTGTGTGTGTGTGTGTGTGTGTGTGTGTGTGTGTGTGAGTGTGTGCGTGTCAGGGTCAGACCCTGCAGGGAGGGAGTGTGTTAAATGAAGAGGGAGGACGGGTGGAGGACGGGTCTCCTGGTCGTCCGTCTGCAGCTTCAAACTGTCTTTACAATAAGCAGTAGAGGAACAGAGAGTGTGTGTGTGTGTGTGTGTGGGTGTGTGTGTGTGTGAGTGTGTGTTGAAGGGCAGCAGAGAGCAAACACTCTGAATATTAAAGAGCTTTGTGACATTAAAGCAGCAGGAATCTGTCAGATGAAGGTAAGAACTACACTTCTTTTTTGTTCTCACTCTTTACAGTCAGGAGAATGTAAGAATGTAAGAATGTTAGATCAGCTTCAGTTTATCCATAACACACACACACACACACACACACTTTGAGCCGTTTAAATGGACGATAGCAACGATGATGTCATTTGTTTGTTTCCATAGATTTGTATCTTTTTATGTATTGTGTTTGTTTGTTTGTTTGACCTGAAATAAGTGTTTGTAGTCATTCTAACCTACGAGATTGTTGTCATGTCGTCTTCTGAGGTGTTGATGCTGTGTATAAGCTCCTTAAGATATGATGGTGCTCTCTAGTAGGGTAATATGGTACTATAAGCTCCTTAAGATATGATGGTGCTCTCTAGTAGGGTAATATGGTACTATAAGCTCATTAAGATATGATGGTCCTCTCTAGTAGGTTAATATGGTACTATAAGCTCCTTAAGATATGATGGTTTCGACCAATTAGGGCTTTGTAGGTGAGGAGAAGGATTTTAAATTCTATTCTATATTTTACAGGGAGCCAGTGCAGAGAAGCTAATACAGCAGTAATATGATCTCTTCTCTTAGTTCTTGTTCGTACACGAGCTGCAGCATTCTGGATCAACTGGAGAGATTTAAGAGATTTATTAGAGCAGCCTGATAATAAGGAATCACAGTAATCTAGTCTAGAAGTAACAAATGCATGAACAAATTTTTCTGCATCTCTTTGAGACAGGATGTGCCTGATTCATTAAATGTTACGTAGGTGAAAAAAGGCAGTCCTTGAAGTTTGTTTTATCTGAGAGGTCAAGGACAAATCCTGATCAAAGATAACTCAGAGATTCAGCAGCAGCACATTAAACTTAGTCCATGTGTGGACCCCGAGAAGTACACTATGTACCTCTGAGATGTAGTACAGTATAAAGTACAATATGTACCTCTGAGTTGTAGTACAGTAAAAAGTACAATATGTATCTCTGAGATGTAGTACAGTATAAAGTACAATATGTACCTCTGAGTTGTAGTACAGTAAAAAGTACAATATGTATCTCTGAGATGTAGTACAGTATAAAGTACTATATGTACCTCTGAGTTGTAGTACAGTAAAAAGTACAATATGTACCTCTGAGATGTAGTACAGTATAAAGCACAATATGTACCTCTGAAATGTGGTACAGTATAAAGTACTACATGTACCTCTGAGATGTAGTACAGTATAAAGTACTACATGTACCTCTGAGATGTAGTACAGTATAAAGCACAACATGTACCTCTGAGATGTAGTACAGTATAAAGTACTATATGTTCCTCTGAGATGTAGTACAGTATAAAGTACTATATGTACCTCACAGGCATGTCAGTTCCTGTCTGGTGTTCTCGACTGTAATCTCTGGAAAAATGATCCTGCTCGTTATCTCCTGCCGCCTGCCAGTCGAGTGTGTGGGCAGAGCGCCCTCAGGTCTGTCGCTACAGCAACAGGCTGAACAGACTGAAGCTTGAAGAGGAAGAAGAGGAAGAAGCAGGCAGGAACAGGAAGCTGGAGGAGCATCACATGATTTAAAGTCCAGGACCAGGTGTGGGTCACATCCACTGGTTCTCAGAGACAAGTCCAGCATGTGGTGAGGTTAGCTTAGCACAAAGACTGAAAGCAGGTGGAAACCAGTGGCGGGCCGTGTGTTTCATACCTGGGCCTTCAGTGCTGTCCTGCAGCTGAACCAGCTCCTAATAACCTCATTGTGACGCCACAACTATGGTTATGTGTTTCTATGGTGTAACATCACGTATTCGTATTAAACCGTTCGGTACGAGGCTTATGAACCGAACAATACGTTTGAATAATACTAGTGCATTTGGAAAATGCAGAAGCTTAAATTGTGGGAAACATCATGTTTTGGTTGGACTGCGCTCACGTAGGAGACAACGGGCTGTGACCTCTGAACCTGGAACAATAACAAAAAACAGCTGAGGCCCCGCACTTCTGGGAGGCTAAGCTAGTTTAACAAACAATAACCCCGCGCATGACGGGATGCTTTGTAATTAACGGACAATGCATACAGTCTAAATCTATATAATTAACACAATGACAAGAACCAGTCACATATATTCATACGACAACAGAGCAACACATCCATCCAGCAGATCTGTAGCAACACGCATTCTGCTGCACACTGGAGGGCCATTCACATATTAGATGTAAATAAACAAACGCAGTTGACTTAAAGACAAACTCCATCCTCCTTTCTTTGTTGACTAAGAGTTTAATCCGGTTAAATCCCAACTCACAAAACTAATAAATAATCTACACCAAGCAAAACACTAAGAATGTTATAATTTCTTCCATATCTTTCAATTTGAACTCTTACTCCTCCGACTAAGCCTCTGCTTAAGTGTCGTTTTCCAATAGTCACGTGCTCGCCCACTGACCAATCACAGCGCACGCTGCACCTCACTGCAGAGCTGCACATGGACACTGAGCTGCACGTAATGCTGACGTACTTGTAGGCCAGCTAGCAGGCTCTGACACGTCAAAGAATACACCCAACATGTCAAACTAAAGATCTGATTGGTTGAACACTATGACAATCAATAATATCGTCCCCATTCACTTAAACTGCACATGGATGCACTTGTGAGTCTGCAGGCCTCTGCCTCTGTTCTTACCTAGAGACACAGGTGAGATCTGATTGGATAAAAGCTCTACTTAAAACAAGCTGCACTGGAAGCAGAGCAACTGAGGAAGACAGTAGCTGTGCAATGAGAACATAAGATAATGGGGAAAATAATTAGAATACATGTAGTGTATTTCTGAAAAAATATTAAATTATAAAATAGATATAACTTTGTGATTCTGTTTAGGCCAGCAGAGAAGGCCTTGCTGGCCCTGACGGCCCACCACTGGTGGAAACTGTTAGCCTAGCTCCATCTAAAGAGAGCGTACCTGCTCAGGTACTCTGTTCTCTACATGTTCAGGTACTCTGTTCACTACCTGCTCAGGTACTCTGTTCTCTACATGTTCAGGTACTCTGTTCACTACCTGTTCAGGTACTCTGTTATCTACCTGTTCAGGTACTCTGTACACTACCTGTTCAGGTACTTTGTATGCTCAGTCCTCACGGGTTTGATGCTCAGTCCTCACGGGTTTGATGCTCAGTCCTCACGGGTTTGATACTCAGTCCTCACGGGTTTGATGCGCTGCTGCCCGCCGGTTAACAACAACAAACGGTCTTTGCAAACTGAAATGATGCCAATGGCCGTGAGACCTGATCACTCTGATCTGAAGTCAGATTTGTCTGACGTCCTCAGATCAGTTTCTGGTCTGTGATGTCAGGAGGTATAATGTGTGAACAGCTGATATGGGAGCAGTAGCAGGTCTGATTTATGTGTCTCACACCTGGTTCAGGCCTTTGATCTGGACGATGACAGCTTGAGACGTCTCACCTTTCAGGAGCCTCAGTGAGTTCACCCGACGCTGACAAACTTACTCCAGGTCAGCCTCCACCAATGCGTCTGTCTCTTCTGTCACAGGTGGTCTTCGTCCTCCGGGTCTCCAAAATGTCCAACATGTCCTCAGTGAGATCTTCAGGCTTTCTGCTGAGCTGCTGTGTCCTGATTTTCCTCATCGTCCCGCCCTGCAGAGTTCAAGGTACGGTCAAGTCCTTAGTATTGTTCTTTTAGAGCAGATCCTCACTCGGTGTCCTATTGTTGTCCAGCTGTCAGATTAAACCCTTCTCAGATAACACTTAGCCCCCCTCAGCTGTTGGTGGTCTGAGGTCTGGTCTCCTGTCAGGAGACCGTGAGATGTGTTTGAAAAAAAGCCAGTAAGTGGCCCTTGAGTTTAGATTTAATTAGTTTTCACCTGATGAACCAGATGTTATACTGATGTTCTCCTTCAATAATACAACTCCCCCACAGAATCCTGTTGAACTAATGAGTTTGATTATTGATCAGTAAATATTGATAGAAGTTCAGCTGATGCTTTTATTGTGAAACTCTTGAAACAGGAAGTTGTTCATGTTTAAATCTAAGCTTCCAGCTGATTTCTTCTCTTCTTCTTCTTGTTTTTCTTCTCTGCAGGAAGTGACTGCAGCTGTAACGTCACCAACAGCCGCTGTGACGAGTCCGGAGTCTGCAGGTGAGACCATCGATCCTCCTCTGATCAATACCCCGCCCTAAAGCATACCCTGCTTTATGGTCTACCAGAGACCTGTC
>NW_022280235.1:176376-183734 GCF_004355925.1 Anarrhichthys ocellatus | reverse complement strand
ATACCCTGCTTTGTGGTCTATTAGAGACCTGTCAATCACCGTGTAGCTCCGCCCTAAAGCATACCCTGCTTTATGGTCTATTAGACACCTGTCAATCACCATGTAGCTCCGCCCTAAAGCATACCCTGCTTTATGGTTTGACTCTAAATGGACCATAATGTACTAAATGAACATCATGCTGTATTGAAGAAGACTTGAAACTAGAGATTGAGACCATAAACTCATGTTTACAATGTTTACTGAGGTAATAAATCAAGAGAGAAGTAGAGTCATTTTCTCAGAGACTTCTATACAACCAGAGGAGTCGCCCCCTGGTGGACACTAGAGAGAATGCAGCTTTAACATGTGATGTCTGGTTGGAAGTGAGTTTGATGGAGGTCTAGTTTCTGGGTGTCTTGTTGATGCCCAGGACTAGATGATCTCTAAAGGCCCCCCCCTGCCTCTTCTCGAACCAGGACCTGGGACAACTGACCCGGAGTCCCCCCTCTGTTGGGCGTCAGCACTGCTGTAGCGGACTGTTGTGGTTCAGAGGGAGCCTAAAGGTCTAGCCCTCAGCTCTGGTCCTGGTCTTTTGAGTAGAGACCCAAGGACTCAGAGACTAGCTACTAGCTAGCTGGCTCCACATCTGATCCGGATCCTTCCTCTAGAGGGTTTCTGGTCCAGCTGGTGGTAGACCCGGGTAGAGACCCGAATAGAGACCCGGATGAGGACCCGGTGAATGAGGTCTCTGTCTCTCTGTGTCTCCAGGTGTGACCCTGGTTGGGACGGCGAGCGGTGCGAGCGCTGCGTGCCGACGCCCGGCTGTCTTCATGGATCCTGTCAGCAGCCGTGGCAGTGCAGCTGTGAGCCGGGCTGGGGGGGCCGCTTCTGTGACAAAGGTCTGGACTCTCACTTCTTCTGGTTTGGTTTTTGGGGTCCCTGTTGGGATCCGGTCTGACGTGTCCCCGTCTCCTTGTTTCAGACCTGTCGGTGTGCTCGGAGCAGCCGCCGTGTCAGAACGGAGCGACCTGTGTGATGGAGGACAACGCTGAGTACACCTGTCTGTGTGCCCACGGCTTCCACGGCAGAGACTGTCAGCTGAAGACCGGACCCTGTCACCTGAGGAGGTCTGTGCAGGTCTCCCTGTAGACCACCTGGATGATCCTTCTGTTTGCTCTAAAAAGCTGTTTTTTAGTTTGAATCCCTAAAAGTAAACATTTAGTTCATCTGAATAAAGTCTGATTTAATATCTGAGATGAAGTGACGACTACAAACAACATTTATATTTACTGTCACTGTCACAGGACAGGTTCAACTATTAACAATAACTGATTAAAACCAAGAACCAATTATTTAGCGATAGCTAGTAGCTGCTAGCTAGCTACTAAATGTCTGCGAGCTAGCAGCTACTACCTAGTAGCTAGTATCTAGTAGCTACTACCTAGCAGCTACTACCTAGTATCTAGTAGTTAGTAGTTAGTAGCTAGTATCTAGTAGTTAGTAGCTAGTATCTAGTAGCTACTACCTAGCAGCTACTACCTAGTAGCTAGTATCTAGTAGCTACTACCTAGCAGCTACTACCTAGTAGCTAGTATCTAGTAGTTAATAGCTAGTATCTAGTAGTTAGTAGCTAGTATCTAGTAGCTACCACCTAGCAGCTACTGCTTAGTAGCTAGTAGCTGCTAGGTAGCTACTACGTCATTAACATGTCCTCATGTCCCTGATGATGATGGATGTGGTTCTGTGAACTGAGCACCTGGTGTTCACGCTTGTCTCTTCTTCTTCTTCTTCTTCTTTTTCTTCTCTTCTTCTTCTTCGTGTGTTTTGTCTCCAGGTCTCCATGTAAAAATGGCGGCCTCTGTGAGGACGCTGATGGCTTTGCGGTGGACCTGGCGTGTCGCTGCCTGGCCGGCTTCACGGGTCGGCGCTGTGAGACCGATGTGGACGACTGCCGTCGACGACCGTGTGCCAACGGCGCCACCTGCCTGGACGGCGTCAACCGCTTCTCGTGCCTCTGCCCCGCCGGCTTCACCGGCCGTTTCTGCACCGTCAACCTGGATGACTGTGCCAGCTGGCCGTGCCTCAACGCCGGCCGCTGCCTGGACCGCGCCGCAGGCTTCCACTGCGTCTGCCGGCCCGGTTACACTGGGGCCACCTGCGAGACGGAGCCGAGGGGCCGCGAGCCCGGCTGGACGATGCTGGGGTGGGAGGGGGGAGGAGGAGGGGTCGTACCTCGCCTGACCACCGGGGGTCAGAACGAGAGGACCGTCACCTTGAACGGCAGTCGACATGGCGACAGGACGTTCAAAGTGACGGTGAGCGAGCGCCGTGCCGCCAGCCTGTCGGAGGTCCAGCTCGTCATCCTGCTGGTGCTGGCGGGCCTGACGCTGGGCGCGGTGGCACTGACCGCCGCCCTTGTGCTGCACGGTCACTGCAGGGCCCGAGGCCACGCCCCTTTCTGGCCGCTGACATCGTCATCATCATCATCACAGCAGAGCGGCCGGCGAGCGCCGCAGGACGAGTCGGAGTGTCACATCAGCTTCCTGAACGTAGTCGAACCAGAGAAGAAGAAGCTGAACACGGAGGTCATGTAGACAGAGTGGGCGTCCGAGCAAAGAGCCAACAGGGAGAGAGAGAGAGAGAGAGAGAGAGATAGAGAGAGAGAGACTGCTGGTCACAGGACCCTCAGTGTACACCTGGTGTTAATATGCAAATGAGCTTTGACATCATAAACATGTTTGTAGTCATCATGTGACTCCTGGAACTAAAAGAATTAGAGAAACGTTCTTCTTCCTGGTTAAAACCCGTCGCCTACATTACCCACAATGCACCTCTCGCTCCGACAGGCTGCCACGTGTTTCGTCCCGATGCAGAGATGAGCAGCGGTTACAGAGGTCTCACTCCTTCACAACTTCACATTTACTTCTCTCACTTTTTAGTCTGCAAGACGCTGACTCAAGTGATCATTGATAAAAGACCTTCATCTTTAAAGTGACAGTAAAAAACATCGGGACTCACATCAGATAAACACATGATGAAATGTACAGAACATTCTTGATGTTAAATGAATTAACTTTAACTGTATTTTAAACATTTTAAATTATATTTTTGAATGTAACTGTACAGCTGAGCGTGTAGAAATACTGCGGTACATATAACCCTCGACAAAATGTTTTTACTCTTCAGCTTTTATTCAGATGAAACAAACCGGAGACGACATTTTGATCAGTGAGCTGCTCGTTAGCTTAGCATCTTTACATCTCAGAGGTAAATATTGTACTTTTTACTGCTCTTCATTTATTTTATAGTTTTACTTTAGTTACCAGATTCAGATTATTAATAAACACATAAATCATGATATATTATTACAGATTATATAAAGTTATTAAAATGAGCTTCACTTTCAAAGTGGTGTTAGTATCTTCATATTACGTGTTAGTATCTTCATACTACGTGTTGGTATCTTCATATTACATGTTAGTATCTTCATACTACATGTTAGTATCTTCATACTACGTGTTAGTCTCTTCATACTACGTGTTGGTATCTTCATATTACATGTTAGTATCTTCATACTACATGTTAGTATCTTCATACTACTTAGTATCTTCATACTACGTGTTAGTATCTTCATACTACGTGTTGGTATCTTCATATTACGTGTTAGTATCTTCATATAAGTGTTGGTATCTTCATACTACGTGTTGGTATCTTCATACTACGCGTTAGTATCTTCATATAAGTGTTGGTATCTTCATACTACGTGTTGGTATCTTCATATTACGCGTTAGTATCTTCATATAAGTGTTAGTATCTTCATACTACATGTTGGTATCTTCATATTACGTGTTAGTATCTTCATATACGTGTTAGTATCTTCATATACGTGTTAGTATCTTCATACTACTTAGTATCTTCATACTACGTGTTGGTATCTTCATATACGTGTTAGTATCTTCATACTACGTGTTAGTATCTTCATACTATGTGTTGGTATCTTCATATTACGCGTTAGTATCTTCATATACGTGTTGGTATCTTCATACTACGTGTTGGTATCTTCATATAAGTGTTGGTATCTTTATACTACGTGTTGGTATCTTCATACTACGTGTTGGTATCTTCATACTACGTGTTGGTATCTTCATACTACGTGTTGGTATCTTCATATAAGTGTTGGTATCTTCATACTACGTGTTGGTATCTTCATACTACGTGTTGGTATCTTCATATAAGTGTTGATATCTTCATACTACGTGTTGGTATCTTCATATTACGTGTTGGTATCTTCATACTACGTGTTGGTATCTTCATACTACGTGTTGGTATCTTCATACTACGTGTTGGTATCTTCATACTACGTGTTGGTATCTTGTTACTGCAAGTAAAGTGTACAAGTACACAGAAATCTCTAGAGCTGGCTGGTTAGCTAGTTAACTTGGCCTTTCTCAAGATGCGTTTTTGTCTGTACTTGTGTTCTCCTGGACTTGTGAAATGTCATCAGTTTTACCGGGGATGCATCGGAGGTGACTCGTCTGTAGTCGGGATAGACAAATATCCCAGAATGCATTTCGCACCATTTATGTATGTTAAATATGTTTTGTATGTAAGTTAATTCCCCGTGATGCCTGTCCTTGAATGAACATAACCAGTGATGTATTGTGTGATTGAATGAACATCATTTTGTGATTGAATGAACATCATTTTGTGATTGAATGAACATATATTTTGTGATTGAATGAACATATATTTTGTGATTGAATGAACTTAACCAGTGCTGTAAAGCAAAAGGGCTTAAAGTGGAAGAATCTTTTCAAAAATGTATTAAACTACAAATACAGTTTACTGGAATTTCTATAATAGATTTAGAGCATCATCAGTTACATTTTTTTAAAACCAGTGTTGTCTCAAGTTTTCACATCAATGGTAACTGTTCCGTTGTTCCACATGTAAGATTTAGTTGTCAAGCTGTGAGACTTTGTCTTCCTCACAACCATGAATGAAGGATTCATGAGCCTCACCTCCACCTAACATGCTATACATGTTACATAAATACATTTGTAGCATGTTTGTTATCTTTTTTTAATTTTTCTTTATATTATTACCTTTTAACTCTGTCAAGATTCTAGGATCTCCTTTTTAGGGAAACTTTAAAGTTATATTATACACAATATTTGTGTACACATATTTTTATATTTTTCTTTGTAAGTAAAGCGTATTTTGAGTTTTGTCATTATTTTAGATAATCAAAGGTTTTCATGTAATTTCAATTCATTTTACAAATGTATTTATATTTGTTTTTATTTTCTTAATAGATTTTTACATATTTCTGAAAACGTTCAGAAAATCATCTATTCGTTCTTTTGACATCTCACTTAATATGAGCACAGTTCATATTAGGTCATCATTCATTACATTACATTACAGTCATTTAGCAGACGCTTTTACCTAACTCCCTACCCAAAACAGGAGAAAACAAACGTAAACAACAGAACGGCTCACCCCTACCGCTACATGGACTGTTAGTTATAGTATGTGATCAGCGGTCGCCCCGATCCGTATTACAGCGATCCCTGTTGCTGTGCAGCACGGTCTGGTTGGGAGAACGGGGAGAAGAGAGAGAGCCGGCCGGCCTCCACAGGTGCCTTCTTATGTCCCGCCTCATGAGTCCCCAGTCCAATCACCTGCCATTTACAGGATACAAAGAAAACGGTCACAATACACAGCACCACCCTCAGGCAGGGACGACCACAGCATATATGATCCTATATTATGACGCTCAAAGTCATAACAAGTGAGTTGCAGTAGTCCAGGCGGGAGATGACAAGAGCCTGGATGAGCACCTGCGCTGTGTCATCAGTGAGGAAGGGGCGAATCCTCCTGATGTTGTAGAGCAGGAATCTGCAGGAGCGTGTAACCGATGTCTGAAGTTCTTGACATCAGAGGGGTCAAGTGATGGTTTCTTCAGAAGGGGGGTGACTCTGGCAGTCTTGAAAGCTGTGGGAAAGCATCCTGAAACAACAGATGTGTTGATGAGGTGGGTGAGGAAAGGAAGGAGTTCAGTCGCAATAGTATACACACGTATACACACATATACATACGTATACATATACACATAAATACGTATACATATACACACGTACACATATACATACGTATACACACATATACATACGTATACATATACACATAAATACGTATACATATACACACGTACACATATACATACGTATACACACATATACATACGTATACATATATACATATAAATACGTATACATATACACATATACATACGTATACATATACACATATACATACATATACACGCGTATACATATACACACGTATACGTATACACATATACATACATATATACACACATATACGTATACACATATGTATACATATACACACGTATACGTATACACATATACATACATATATACATACGTATACACATATACATATGTATACGTATACATACATATACACATATACACACGTATATACACACATATACGTATACACATACATACGTATACATACGTATACATAGTATACATATACACATATACACATATATGTATATACATATACATATGTATACGTATACATACGTGTATATATATACACACGTATACACATATACACACGTATACACATATACATACGTATACACATATACAGACGTATACACATACTCATACACATACGTATACATACGTATACATATACACATATACATACGTATGCACATATACACACGTATACATATACACATACAGTATATGTACATACATATACACATATACATATACACATATACATACGTATACATATATACATACGTATACACATACTCATACACATATACATACGTATACATACGTATACATATACACATATACATACGTATGCACATATACACACATATACATATACACATATATGTACATACATATACACATATACACATGTATACACATATACATACGTATACACATATACATACGTATACATATACATATACACATACATATACGTATACATGTACACATACACATATACATACGTATACATACACATACGTATACATAGTACACATATACATATACATACGTATACACATACAGTAGATACGTATACATATACATATATACATACACATACGTATACACATACATACGTATACATATACATACATACACATACGTATACACATACATACGTATACATCTATACACACGTACACATATACACACGTACACATATACGCACGTACACATATACTGTAGGTGCATGGTCACTTAGATCTATTCTCCCAATCCAACAATTGTTTATTTTATCCTTGTCTTTTCCAAATGTTATGAAATAGT
>NW_022280235.1:158367-166376 GCF_004355925.1 Anarrhichthys ocellatus | reverse complement strand
ATATTAAACACTCCAGAGTTGAAAAATATATACATTTTGGGACAATATCAATTTATCAAAATCAAGTGGATTCACTCCAGAGGGTGAAGTTTCATCTGGGATTGAAAACCAGTTTAACCAGTTTCACACTTAGACTATTATACAGAACACAAACCTCCTACTGTCACTGAGGACACTGAACACCACAGAACCAGTCTAATACTGGGTCAACTGGGACACCTCCAGGTATACTGGCCCAGAGGCACAGACTGGGGTCATACTGGACTCAACTAGGACAGCACCAGGCTAAAACTGGGAAAGAACCAGGCTGGCGCGAACTCAGCATTAGTGAAACTAGAGTACTGATACTGGTGGACTACTGCAGTGGAACCAGTATGACAAACTACTCAAGAAGAACCAGTATGATAAGCTTACCAGTAGAGCCAGTGTGGTAAACTACACCAGTGGAACCACTGTGGTAAACTACACCAGTAGAACCAGTGTGGTAAACTACACCAGTGGAACCAGTATGGTAAACTACACCAACAGAACCACTATAGTAAACTAAACAAGTTGAATTAGTATGGTACCCTGTATCAGGAGAACCAGCATGATAAAGTGGAAAGTAGACTAGTTATGTTCTGGTTCTGAACTGGTTTTTTGCAGTCTGAACCAGTCTTGCTGTCTTTGGGGGGACCAGTATGGAGGACCAGTATGGAAGACCAGTATGGGGGACCAGTATGGGGGACCAGTATGGAGAGTAAAGGGGGACAGTCTGGGGGAGTGGTCAGCCCTTACTGCTGTGGGATAGCCAGGTGGGGGGCTGGTACTTGTCTTTGATTGGCTGGTACTTGTCTCTGATTGGCTGGTACTTGTCTCTGATTGGCAGCAGGATGCTGCTGGAGGCGGGGCCTTGTGTTAGGGGCGGGGCCTCCCTGTCGTCGTCCTCCTCACCCTCAGACAGCAGGTCACAGATCTGCTGCTGCAGCTCCGGACTGATGTCGTTCTCCGCCAAGACCAGGACCCGCAGACTGGTGGGGTAGTTTTCCACCATGTCCAGGAACACCTGGACCCAGAGAGACCGGCATCACAACTTTATTCATACAAACATGAGAGACAAAACAACATTGACCGGTCTGTGGCCACACAGGAAGTCGGGGAGTCGTAAGGCCCGCCTCTCACCTGGTTTGATTGGCTGTCTGGACAAAGTGTGACATCACTGAGTTGTGAAGAGGTTCTGGTGATGATCCATAAAACAGCTGCTGGTTCTGGTTCCGGATTCTAAATCATTTTCGTCTGTAATTTGGAGTTTTATTCATATTTACTTTTAGAGGATCAGAGCCTCAATCTGAGAGAAACTGAACAAAGATGAAGATTTAAGGTTTTTATCTGAATGGATTAATTAGTAAACTTAATTTATTCACTTTAACAACTTTAACTGTTAATAATTCAAATTGTATATGGAGGACTGAAACGTGGAGTTTCTTTCTTCCTCTGTGGTTTTGATACTAGAGCAGTAAAGACACAACGATGACCTCCTAACGTCTTTTTATTAATGAAGCTTATTGTTATTGATAACTTGTTTATTGACAGTTTGTTTGATTTACTGTTCATTTTATTTCATATTTCTTTACTTTTTTGTTACATGTTTGAAGTAAATAAAACATAAAATTAAACTAAAGGATTGTCTCTGTTCATCTTCATCTACATGTATCTTATTACTTTATTACTTTATTACATTACTGTTGTAGGAGCCATTAGTTACGTCTGTGTTTATTGGGAGCCTATCTCAGGTTGACCACGGCTGGCAGTGTGTATTAGTGTGGCAGGTAATTGATATATGGGGCACAGGTGCAACAGACAGGTAAGGATGCATGGGTGACAGGGAGATCACACGGTTTTTACCGCAAGCAAGACACACCAGAGGGAGACCAGGAAGATAAGTCAGATATTATGTCATCATCTGTTAGCCGATTATTCTAATTAAATGGGAACCTCACCCAAAAGTGAAAAGCCTGGAATCTTTTTGTCGAAGAGAGTAAGGAACACGTTCTTCTCCCGCACCCAGCCGAGTGGCTAGTTGCTGGAATCAGTCACTAGAACTGTATTACTTGATTACTTTACTTGATTATTTGATTACTTTATTACTTTATGACTGTATGAGTATAATTATTAAACCTGTGAGATAAACATATACGTATGTTTTCATGCTGCATCACTTTAAATGTTGCCACCACAAGGAATTGTGGGTCGGAATTATCTCCTTTCCTTTGATAAAGGAAGGTCCAGTGTTTCCTATGCTAAAGGAGCTAATAAAGGAAGGTCCAGTGTTTCCTATGCTAAAGGAGCTAATAAAGGAAGGGCCAGTGTTTCCTACGCTAAAGGAGCTAATAAAGGAAGGTCCAGTGTTTCCTACGCTAAAGGAGCTAATAAAGGAAGGTCCAGTGTTTCCTATGCTAAAGGAGCTAATAAAGGAAGGTCCAGTGTTTCCTATGCTAAAGGAGCTAATAAAGGAAGGTGTGTGTATGTGTGTGTGTGTGTATATATAGTATGTGTGTGTGTGTACATGTATATGTGTGTGTATGTGTGTATGTGTATATGTGTGTGTGTGTACGTGTATATGTGTGTGTATGTGTGTCTCCCTCTGCTGGACAAACACACTGATGATGACCTGTGCTGATTGGTTGGTCAGTCCAGTGCCCTCCAGGTCCAGAACCTCCAGGGTTCTACTGGACGCCACGGCAACCGCCAGCATTCCTGCTGTCTGGTCACCTGGAAACAAACGTGTAGTTTAATGTGTGTAGTTTAACGTGTGTAGTTTAACGTGTTCTAGTTTAATGTGTGTAGTTTAACGTGTTCTAGTTTAACGTGTGTAGTTTAACGTATGTAGTTTAACGTGTTATAGTTTAACGTGTGTAGTTTAACGTGTTCTAGTTTAACGTGTGTAGTTTAACATGTTCTAGTTTAATGTGTTCTAGATTAACGTGTTCTAGTTTAATGTGTTCTAGATTAACGTGTGTAGTTTAACGTATGTACTTTAACGTGTTCTAGTTTAACATGTGTAGTTTAACGTGTTCTAGTTTAACGCGTGTAGTTTAACGTGTTCTAGTTTAACGTGCGTAGTTTAACATGTGTAGTTTAGTGTGTATTTTTACGTATGTAGTTTAATGTGTGTAGTTTTACGTGTGTAGTTGAATGTGTGTAGTTTAATGTGTATTGTAGTGTGTAGTTTGATGTTTGTAATGTGTGTAGTTTAATGTGTGTATTGTGTAGTTACCCCAGTGGGTTGTAGTCCAGGTTCAGGACTCTGATCTCGGTGTGTAGTGTGTAGCTGAATGTGTGCAATGTGTGTAATGTGTGTAGTGTGTAGTTTAATGTGTATAATGTGTGTAGTGTGTAGTTTAATGTGTGCAATGTGTGTAGTTTAATGTGTGTAGTTTAATGTTTGTAGTTTAATGTGCGTAGTGTGTCGTTTAATGTGCGTAGTGCAATGTGTGTAGTTTAATGTGTGTAGTTTAATGTGTGTAGTGTGTAGTTTAATGTGCGTAGTGCAATGTGTGTAATGTGTAGTTTAATGTGCGTAGTGCAATGTGTGTAGTGTGTAGTTTAATGTGTGTAGTTTAATGTGTGTAGTGTGTAGTTTAATGTGTGCAATATGTGTAGTGTAATGTGTGTAGTTTGTAGTTTAATGTGTGTAATGTGTAGTTTAATGTGTGTAATGTGTGGAGTTTAATGTGTGTAGTTTAATGTTTGTAGTTCAATATGTGTAGTTTAACATATGTAGTTTGTAGTTTAATGTGTGTAGTTTAATGTGCGTAGTGCAATGTGTGTAGTGTGTAGTTTAATGTGTGTAGTTTAATGTGTGTAGTGTGTAGTTTAATGTGTGTAGTGTGCAATGTGTGTAGTGTAATGTGTGTAGTGTAATGTGTGTAGTGTAATGTGTGTAGTTTGTAGTTTAATGTGTGTAATGTGTGTAGTGTAATGTGTGTAGTGTGTAGTTTAATGTGTGTAATTTGTAGTTACCCAGTGGGTTGTAGTCCAGGTTCAGGACTCTGATCTGGGAGCTGTGAGCCACAGCGATGGTGAGTCGAGCCCAGCCTTTGGAGCTGATTCCTGGGTTAGCGCTCAGCGTGAGCTCCCTCAGACCTCCAGAGGACAACAAACACAACATCAACACTTTACACTCTGAGTCTGACTGTAATCGTCTAATCCTGACTCGTGTGTTCAAGAACAAGTTTTGTGCCTCTGAACAGAACATGTTAATTCTTTCCGAGCTTTCAGAGATAATGAATACACATTTTAAATGTTGGAATTTTCTCTGTGCTTCTGAGAACTTTAATATACTTAAACCTCACACGGACTCCTCTTCTTTATCTGTCTCGTGGTTTTATTGATCAGCCGGTAAAGAGTTAAAGAGTGAAAGGGTTAGAGGGTTAGAGGATTAAAGAGTTAAAGAGTGAAAGGGTTAGAGGGTTAGAGGATTAAAGAGTTAAAGAGTGAAAGAGTTAGAGGGTTAGAGAATTAAAGAGTTAAAGAGTGAAAGAGTTAGAGGGTTAGAGGATTAAAGAGTTGAAGAGTGAAAGGGTTCGAGGGTTAGAGGATTAAAGAGTTAAAGAGTGAAAGAGTTAGAGCAGGGGTCAACTAAAATTCCAAAAGGTCCAGATTGAAAAATGTCCTCGGGCAAAGGTCCGAAACATTACAATAATATCTAACCCGTGCTATTTAGTGCCATATATATATATATATATATATATATATATATATATATATATATATATATATATATATATATATATATATTCAGGAAGTCTAGTAGTAGTAACAACGTCTCTGTGTAGTCAACAACTGTCAAATCAAATAAAGAAAGTACACATCAATTATATTTTAACAATTATTATTCTCAGTTTTCAAATTTAACTGGATGGATTATAAATAATACATAATACATAAATAAATGTTCTTCCCATTTCAAGTAAAATAAGAGCTGGATTAAAGAATAACTGACATAACAGGAAGCTTTTCAAGAATGTGCATCTTAAAATAAAGTAATTCATTTTAGAAAAATGAATTTCACTGAATTGTCCTGCAGCTTTAAATTCAGTTCATTCAGGTGTGAAGTGATGTCAATAAAAAAGCCACAATATTATATTTTTGTCATCTAAAAAGATAAATCAGTGAGCATGGACTTTATCTGTGGTTATTAACACTTGTTTCAGCTCTATTCTCTCTGTTAACATCATTGAACAGTAAATTCATGTGTTAGGATTCTGGTCATATTGGGCTCTTAGGTTTATTTTCTGTGTCTTTATTTAGATGTGAGTGGGTACGTTTACTCAAAAGAGTTGTACTTTGTCTCGTAGTGCGCTTCATTTGCCGCTTTTATCAATAGTTACGGTTTCTGAACATATGAGACATGCTGGTTTTAACGGCCTGTGGGAGGAATTAACATAGAAGAGTCTGTTCATTCTTGCTTATAGATTCTGTTCTCTCTGAACACGTTTCTCTTTTTGGAGAACGTCATGTGAGATAACTTCTTCGATCAGCGCAATTTCCCTGCTCTTGTTTCTATTTCCTCGTCTCTCCCCCGTGTGTCATGGTGTGTGTAAACCTCGCTCGAGTCAGGAAACTTGTCAGAATACTCATATTTGATTGGCTGAGCTGTATCACGTGATGTGATTTGCAATGCATTGGTCAGTGTGTTTCCTGCACCGCCGAATAAGTGCCGTAATGGCTGAATAAGATGCGTCGGTTAAAGTTTCAACTCGGTGCCCAATATGCATAATTCCGAATTATCTATCGGTTTTTAGTTTCTCGGTCCGGATCCGGTGTGCCAGTTGGGGATCTCAGGGAGGCGCAACAGAGAGGCTAAAAGCTGCATGCAGGTTGCCGACCCCTGGGTTAGAGTTAGCGAGTTAGAAGGTTAGAGGGTTAGAGAGTTAGGGTCATGCGACTGGGTCATGTGTGACACCATGAAACATGTTCAACATCTAAACTCGGTGTCATCATGGAGATTCTCAGGTGTTGGTTGCCTGACTCTGATTCTCAGGTGTTGGTTACCCGACTCTGACTCTCAGGTGTTTGGTTACCCGACTCTGACTCTCAGGTGTTTGGTTACCTGACTCTGACTCTCAGGTGTTGGTTACCTGACTCTGACTCTTAGGTGTTTGGTTACCTGACTCTGACTCTCAGGTGTTGGTTACCTGACTTTGCTCCGTCGGGCGGCAGCATCCCACAGATCAGACCCAGCGCCTCGTCTCCCAGCATGCAGTCTCCCAGGTCCAGACAGACCAGCGTCGGGTGGGTCGACAGGGCCGAGTTCAAGGTCACCAGGCCGGCGTCCAACAGCGGGCTGCCATGGAGACTGGAGGGGCGGGACCAGAGTCTTACAAACCAATCACATCGACTGTATGCACACGAATTTGATACAATGACGTAAACAGGAAATTCAGAATCAGGTCTGATATTATTCAGGTTTAAGGAGCATCGAGTGGACATTTATACCGCACATTCAGAAGTGTGTAGATTAATGTGTAGATTAATGTGCAGTGTGTAGATTAATGTGTAGTTTAATGTGCAGTGTGTAGTTTAATGTGCCGTGTGTAGTTTAATGTGCCGTGTGTAGTTTGTGAAGTGTGTAGTTTAATGTGCAGTTTAATGAGGTGTAGTTTAATGTGTAGTTTGGTGTGTAGTTTAATGTGCAATGTGTAGTTTGTGTTGGGTGTAGTTTAATGTGCTGTGTGTAGTTTAATGTGCAGTGTGTAGTTTAATGTGCAGTTGAATGTGCAGTGTGTAGATTAGTATGTAGTTTAATATGTAGTTTAATGCATAGTTTACTGTGTAGTTTAATGTGTAGTTTAATGCGTAGTTTAGTGTGTAGCTTAATGTGTAGTTTAATGTGTAGTGCGTAGTTTAATGTGTAGCTTAATGCGTAGTTTAGTGTGTAGCTTAATGTGCAGTTTAATGTGTAGTGCGTAGTTTAATGTGTAGCTTAATGTGCAGTTTAATGTGTAGTGTGTAGTTTAATATGCAGTGTGTAGTTTGTGTCGTGTGTAGTTTAATGTGTAGTTTAATGTATAGGTTAATGTTTCTACAGAAGCCCAGAACGGACAAACCAAACTCTGCTCTACAGAGTGACGTTTCCTCTCCTCACCACTAGAGGTCTCCAGATCTACTAAACCTGTAGATCTCCAGACAGGAAGTCCTTTATAGGACATTTCATGTAAACAGACGTGTTAGTGGAAGTAAACAGGTTATTAGGAATAAGGTAGTCTCTGTGACCTACTCACAACAGGGTCTGCAGAGACCGGTTGGTCTTCAGGGCGTCGGCCAGGTGTCTGGTCCGATTGATCCCGGAGACGACGCCCAGGTTGAGGTTCAGCTGAGCGAGCGAGTTAGACTCTGCGACACCGCGACAGACGCGTCCAAAGTCGCGGTCGGAGAGCTGACAGCCGCGGACGGAGAGCAGCCGCACGCCGTCCTCCTTCAGACTCTCACATATGTCCTGGACCTCAGCCGCCGACAGCAGCTCACCAGTGATCTGGATGGAGGCCGGCAGCATACTGTACCGGACTGGGAGCAGTGGGAGCACTGGGAGACACCTGGAGACACGAGGAGGGTAACCCAGTCAGAGAGATACCCGACCTCTACTGGTGAAAAGCAGCTCTCCCATTGGTCGTGCCAAAGTCCTGACATCACTTCCTGTCTATCCTTTAGTTTGTTTAGCATTAGGAACTACAGCTCCCATGATGCTCTCTGCTCCCATTACACATCATAGTGACTGCCTCCTATTATTAGTAGTATTGTGTACTTGTACTGTTAGAAAGGAACCAGTGAATACTCACAGTATTGTGTACTTGTACTGTTAGAAAGGAACCAGTGAATACTCACAGTATTGTGTACTTGTACTGTTAGAGAGTACCCAGTGAATACTCACAGTATTGTGTACTTGTACTGTTAGAAAGCAACCAGTGATTACTCACAGTATTGTGTACTTGTACTGTTAGAAAGGAACCAGTGAATACTCACAGTAT
>NW_022280235.1:156387-158357 GCF_004355925.1 Anarrhichthys ocellatus | reverse complement strand
TACTCACAGTATTGTGTACTTGTACTGTTAGAAAGGAACCAGTGAATTCTCACAGTATTGTGTACTTGTACTGTTAGAGAGTAACCAGTGAATACTCACAGTATTGTGTACTTGTACTGTTAGAAAGGAACCAGTGATTACTAGCTAATCAATAATCATTGAATATGAAGTATTGAACCAATCACCTGATTAGACATCAGAACCATCCTGAGGCTCTGATTGGTGCTTCAATAAGGAGATCAACTCACCTGATAGATGATCGATCAGCTCACGCGTGGACGATCGGGACTCTCACGCGCTGATGATGTCATCGCTCGCTTCCCCGGTGTCGCAGGCCACGCGCCGGTTCTGATCCACCGCGGCGGACATCGGAGTCGATCGATCCTGGTATCGATTGATCGGTATCGATCAGCGGCAGAGAGGTGCAGCGGGGGTTCGGTGTCCTGGAGCCGGACGAGGGTTCTGGTCCGTCGGTCGGTGGGTTTGAGCTCCGCGAGTCCTGGTGTGTTTTTGCAGGTGACCGTTACCTAGAGACAAGGAGAGAGGAAACACCGAGAAGAGGTCTCACTCTGTGTGGTTTACTGGGACCAAGGAGTGAGGAGTTACCGGGAAGAGGTCTCACTCTGTCCGGTTTACCGGGACCAATGAGAGAGGAGATACCGAGGAGAGGTCTCACTCTGTGTGGTTTACCGGGACCAAGGAGAGAGGAGAGAGGAGACACAGAAGAGACCAAGGAGAGAGGAGTTTTATTATATTATAATTATACAAAATATATATTCTTATATTTGTATAAAAGTTTTGAATAATTTTGAAGCAATAAGTTGTCGTTTAAACGGACATAAAAATATTAGATTTAATAAATAGAATAATAAATAATAACACAATAAATGTGTTTTTGTTTGTTTGATATTTATTAAGAAATATAAGCTAAAAATATGTCTGTGGTGACCAAAGCCATCATTTATGAATCATTATTTAATGAACTAACATAAAGTTAATCCATCCATCCATCCATCCATCTCCTCTTATCCGGGGTCGGGTCACGGTGGCAGCAGGCCCAGCAGGCTGACCCAGACCTCCCTCTCACCGGCAACATGTTCCAGCTCATTCTGGGGGATCCCGAGGCGTTCCCAGGCCAGATGGGAGATGTAATCTCTCCAGCGTGTTCTGGGTCTTCCCCGGGGTGTCTTCCCAGTTGGACGTGCCTGGAAAACCTCCAGTGGGAGGCGTCCAGGAGGCATCCTAATTAGATGCTGAACCACCTCAGTTGACTCCTTTCGACGCGAAGGAGTAGCGGCTCGACTCCAAGCTCCCTCCTGATGACGAGCTCCTTACCCTATCTCTAAGGCTGAGCCCGGCCACCCTACGGAGGAAACTCATTTTGGCCGCTTGTAGCCGCGACCTTGTCCTTTCGGTCACGACCCAGAGTTCGTGACCATAGGTGAGGGTAGGAACGTAGACCGACTGGTAAATTGAGAGCTTTGCCTTCCGGCTCAGCTCCCTCTTCACCAAGACGGTCTGGTGCCGCGCCTGCTTTACTGCTGCAGCCGCACCGATCCGCCTGTCGATCTCCCGCTCCATCTTACCCTCACTCGTGAACAAGACCCCGAGATACTTGAACTCCTTTGCTTGAGGCAGGCACTCCGTCCCCACCTGGAGGGAGCAATCCACCGGTTTCCGGCAGAACCAGATCTCATCTAGGGCTGGGCGGTATACCAGTTGAACCGGTTGAACCGGTATACCGGTTTTAATTTCCCGTTTGATATGAATTTTTCATATACCGAACACAGCCGAAACAACTTCTGTCGCTCTTCAACAGGCAGCAAAATATATTGTTCGCCGCTATGAGCGCTACGGTCAGAGCTAGTTGTCTTAAGTGTGAACAGAGCAGAGCAGAGCAGAACAGAGCAGAACACAACAGAACAGATCAGAACACAACAGAACACAACAGAGCAGAACAGAACACAACA
>NW_022280235.1:151725-156377 GCF_004355925.1 Anarrhichthys ocellatus | reverse complement strand
AACACAACACACCAGAACAGATCAGAACACAACAGAATACAACAGAAGACAACAGAGCAGAACAGATCAGAACACAACAAAACACAACAGAACACAACAGAGCAGAACAGAACAGAACACAACAGAACAGAACACAACAGAACAGATCAGAACACAACAGAACACAACAGAACAGAACGCAACAGAACACAACAACACAACACAACACAACACAACACAACACAGCAGAACAGAGCAGAACACAACACAACACAACACAACAGATCAGAACACAACAGAACAGATCAGAACACAACAGAACAGAGCAGAGCAGAACACAACAGAACACAACAGAACACAGCAGCTGTACAAATACAATTTGATTAGATAAATAAATAAATACTTACATAAATAAAAACATCTTTTTTGTTTTTATCATGAAATAAAAATGATCTGATGTTGAATGAGTTGTATTATATTTTACTTTGTCGTTCTTGATGTAAATTGTTCATGTTGTTAATAAAGTTATTTATTTAAAAAAAAAAAGATCTATTATGCGTCACTTGTGTTGCTATGTCGTGACGTAAACGGAAGTGTTCCCGATCTGCAGCTGCAGCTAGCAGCGGCTAACGGCTACTACCAGCAACCTGAAGCTCCGAACACACAGACAGGTGGACAGACAGACAGACGGAGAGACAGACGAGTAAGACAGTCAACACTTCACATCGGGAGAGTTTATTCTTCTTCTCGTTATAAAACGAGAACAAAGAGCAGAAGAAGAGTTAAAGACGCGGAGCTAACTAGCTTTGTTAGCTGCTTGCTGTTAGCTGCTCCAGGTGTCTTTGTTTGATATGATTCCTTACAGAATACATAAATGATAAGAATAACAAAAACAAACAGACTTCATTCATTCATACACGTATATATTTTAATAATAATTAATAATGAAATAATAATGACCTGTTTTTAAGAGGAGAAAATTTTCAGGTTTCATTTGTTAAATGTAATTAATCTAATAAATGAATGAATATAGTAATAATATAATATTACATTCATTGATCTATTATCAATAAATAATCAGTTACTCTTCTAATTGATGATGTCATTGGTTTCACTGTGACATCAGATGCAGACTCAGCTCAAGGTAATTACCCACAATTCATAGCAATGTTAGGGTCTTAAGTTTCTTTGGGGGACACGGGTTAGGGTTCAGGTCTTACGGTCTTAGGGGGACACTGGGTTAGGGTTCAAGGTCTAAGACCTTAGGGGAGACACTGGGTCTTAACCTCAGACAAGGGAACAGGAAGTGACATAATGCTGACTCATGGTTACTGGAGGATGAACCTGTCTGTCTCTCAGGGTGTCTGTGGATGGAAGTGAGGAGCTCCACGATGGGACCGGAGAGAGTCTTACCGAACTCTGAGGACGAGCTGGGGGAGGACGAGCGACCGGCCGATGGAGCCATGCTACCTGTGTGGAACGGGGGGGAGGAGGAGGAGGAGGAGGAGGGGGAAGAGGAGGAAGTGAACAATGGAGGATATTATTACCAACCTCTAAACCAGGAGCCTGATGGGGGGCAGCCGGGGGAGGAGGGGGAGGAGCAGCAGCAGCAGGTACAGGTGAGTTGGGTTCATAGTCATTTATTACATTTGTTTGTATGAAACTAACACATCAGTGAGATGATGTCAGTT
This sequence comes from Anarrhichthys ocellatus, assembly GCF_004355925.1. Classification (NCBI taxonomy): domain Eukaryota; kingdom Metazoa; phylum Chordata; class Actinopteri; order Perciformes; family Anarhichadidae; genus Anarrhichthys; species Anarrhichthys ocellatus. Next base: position 154,707 of record NW_022280235.1, on the reverse strand, counting down.
GTTTACTTCAGTGATTTAAATATGATAAAATAATAATATAATATAATTATTCATCATCATGATGTTTGTTGGCCTTGTCCTCACCTGTAGACACATCCCTGCTCTGATTGGCTGTGGACTCAGAAACAATTGTGATGACTGGGTTTACTGGGTGTCTCACCTGCAGGTGATGGGTCTCCACCTCCCTGAAGCCCCGCCCACAGACAGTGATGATGAGGAGGACCCTGAGGGGGCGGCGGCCCTGAGGAGCCGAGCATCGATCCCCATGGACGATGGTCAGACCTCAGTACACCGACTACTTCTACTTCTAGCCCTAACCCTTTAAAGCTGACAGCTTTACTTACTTTACACACAAAGATTTGTACAATCAAACCATTGGCATTCTGGGTAATTGTGGTGCCATTGCAATTTGCGTGGCTGCGTGTTTTGTTGTTATGCATCGCCGTGTGTTTTGTTGCGTCGCCGCGTGTTTTGTTGCGTTACGCGTCGCCGCGTGTTTTGTTGCTTTGCGCGTGACCGCGTGTTTTGTTGCTTTGCGCGTGGCCGCGTGTTGTGTTGCTTTGCGCGTGGCCGCGTGTTGTGTTGCTTTGCGCGTGGCCGCGTGTTGTGTTGCTTTGCGCGTGGCCGCGTGTTGTGTTACTTTGCGCGTGGCCGCGTGTTTTGGTGCCTTGCGCGTGGCCGCGTGTTTTGTATTATCATCTTTATTGATGAAGAACATTAAACAGCTGTGCTTCCTGTCCTCTGACATCACTTCCTGTCTCCCTACAGACCACGTGGAGCTGGTGAAGAGGACGATGGCGGCCGTAGCGTTGCCGTCTCTCGGCGTGCCGTCTTGGGCCACTGAGATCTCCGATGACCAGTGGAAGGACATGGTCCAGAACACTCTGGAGAGCCGGCAGAGCGCTGCCGCCCTGCGCTTGCCCCGTAGGAACAATATCAACGGACCCTGAACGCACCACGGCCACTTCAACAACCTCTACTGACCCTGAACGCACCACGGCCACTTCAACAACCTCTACTGACCCTGAACGCACCACGGCCACTTCAACAACCTCTACTGACCCTGAACCCACCACGACCACTTCAACAACATCAACGAACGCTGAACGCACCACCACAGCTTCAATAACAACTGTCCCTGAACGCACCACAATGGCTTCAACAACCTCGACTGACTCTGAATGAACCAATGACCACTTAGCTTCTGCTGACCCTGAACGCACTACGACTACTTCAGGGACACAACTTCACTTTTTCTTTGTTACATCAAAAACTTTCAGATTCAACTTGAAGTTTGTGAAACTGAATGTTGTTGAATTGAATCCCTTAGTTTCTCTGTTTAGAAGCTGATTCCAGTATTTAATATTCGTCCATAACAGTTTAATTAATGGCAGTGTGTTGACTCAAAGTGTTCCCATGTTAGCTGAGGCTAAATAAACAAAACAACAACAGTGGTGATGTAGATTCATCATGTTCTTCAATCCTCAAAACAAAAGTCTAAATTTAGTTTCAAGAAGAAAGCTTCAGTTCCTGATCTCAGATCAATTCTACAGTTTGTGAACAGACACACAGACACAAAGCTGATCCTCCAGCTGAAGACCACCGGACTCTAGACCAGCCGGACTCTAGACCAGCCGGACCCTGGACCTGAAGCCGGACTCGGGACCTGAAGCCGGATTCGGGACTCTGTCTAAAATGAGCTAGCTGATGGTAGGTAACTGACATAGTCGTTGACAGTAACGACGTGAACATCTTATCAAACTCGAGGAATATATAAAAGGACGTTTTGTTATCGTGACACTGTTCTAACTAGCTGGCCAACGTTGGTGCTCCTACATTCCTTCTTTTAGAGGTTTTTCTCCTGATACACGGAGTCGCTAGCTAACGTTAGCACGTGTTCCTGTGGAGTCAAAATGTCCAGAAAAGATGATATTTCAAGAGAAGAGAAGCCGGTCACAACTAGTTTTTAAAATCTCAGTTTTCTTTATAAAATAAGTTGTTTTTCTCATGATCTTTTCTTTTTAAATATTAACATTTTTATTCCTAAATTTGTGCACAAATTCAGCAATTTAAAGGCGCTAATAACTGCAACTAAGGATTAATTATTGTGATTATCGATTAATTGTATGACCTATAAAATGTCTAAGTGACTCATTCAGTTTAATATGATAAAAGCTAAGTCGACTAACTTGTTCATGAGTGAGATTTAGATTCTGAAATAACGTCGTTACTTTACTGTCAAACCCAGTGTGGGAACTTTGACAATCACTTGTTCACTGAATCATTTTATTTATTTAACCATATTGTTAAATGTTTTTTTAAATACTTTTGTCCCTTTTTTGACTCTGTACTCGGCTCCTGTTTATTTTTGTTACTGCTGATCTTTTTTTACAGAATCTAAATGTTGTGAACTGAACTTTAAAATCTGTTTTCATCGAATTTTACAAAACAAATGTATCGTAACTGTTCCTTTTTCAATCGAAAATAAAAGAAAAATCTAAACTTTTTCTGTCTCAATTGTGATAATTTGCTCACTATTACTGAATGGTTGTAAACAAAGTGATTGATCAAATAATTGGGAAAACAATCGACTGATTAATCAATAAATTCAATAATTAGGATAATTTCAAACATGGCCGCTCGTCTTCTGTAGAAATGAATGAAACTGTTTTAAAAAAGCAGCCCTAACCCTATTTAAATGTGTTAACGAGTTCTTTAATGATTGTATATCAAATAATCTGAACGTGTGTATATGTGTGTGTGTGTGTATATGTGTGTGTGTGTGTGTATATGTGTGTGTGTATATATATGTGTGTGTGTGTGTATATATGTGTGTGTGTGTGTGTGTGTGTGTGTGTGCATGTATATATATGTGTGTGTGTGTGTGTGTGTGCATGTATATATATGTGTGTGTGTGCGCGTGTGTATATGTGAGTGTGCGTGTCAATGTGTGTGTGCGTGTATATGTGTGTGTGTGTGTGT
>NW_022280235.1:120136-136725 GCF_004355925.1 Anarrhichthys ocellatus | reverse complement strand
TATATATATATATGTATATGTATATATGTATATGTATATGTATATATATATATGTATATGTATATATGTATATGTATATGTATATATGTATATGTATATATATATATGTATATGTATATATATATATGTATATGTATATATGTATATATATGTATATTTATATGTATATATATATGTATATGTATATGTATATGTATATATATATGTGTGTGTGTGTGTGTGTATATTAGTAATAAACACTCACCAGCCACTTTATTAGGCACACCTGTTCAATTGCTTGTTAACACAAATAGCTAATCAGCCAATCACACAGCAGCAGCTCAATGCATTTAGGCCTCTAGACGTGATGAAGACGACTTGCTGAAGTTCAAAGGGAGCATCAGAATGAGGAAGAAAGAGGATTTAAGTGACTTTGAATGTGACACGGTTGTTGGTGCCAGACGGGCTGGTCTGAGTATTTCAAACTGCTGATCTACTGGGACTTTCATGCACAATCATCTCTAGGGTTTACAGAGAACGGTCCTAAAGAGAAGATATCCAGTGAGCGGCAGGTGTGTGGACCAAGATGCCTCGTTGGTGTCAGAGGTCAGAGGAGAATGGGCAGAGTGGTTGGAGATGATAGAAAAGCAACAGTAACTCAAATAACCACTCGTTACAACCAAGGTCTGCAGAAGACATCTCTGAACGCACAACACGTGGAACCTTGAAGCAGCCGGGCTACAGCAGCTGAAGACCACACCGGAGCCCACTCCTGTCAGCTAACAACAGGAAGCTGAGGCTACAGGCTCACAGGTTCACCAACATGTGACAACAGAAGATTGGAAAATGTTGCCTGGTCTGATGAGTCTCCATTTCAGCTGCCACATTCAGATGGTGGGGTCAGAATTTGGCGTAAACAACATGAAAGCATGGATCCATCTTGCCTTGTATCAACGGTTCAGGCTGCTGGTGTAATGGTGGGGGGGGATATTTTCTTGGCACACTTTGGGCCTCTTGGTACCAACTGAGCATGGTTTAAACGCCACGGCCTACCTGAGTATTGTTGCTGACCATGTCCATCCCTTTATGACCACAGTGGACCATCTTCTGATGCTACCTCCAGCAGGATAATGCACCATGTCACAAAGCGCAAAGCATCTCAAACTGGTTCCTTGAACATGACGATGAGTTCACTGTACTCCAACGGCCTCCACAGCCACCACATCTCAATGCAATAGAGCAGCTTTGGGATGTGGTGGAACAGGAGATTCTCATCATGGATGTGATGCTATCGTATCAATATGGACCAAAATCTGTGAGGAATGTTTCCAACACCTTGTTGAATCTATGCTACGAAGAATTAAGGCAGTTCTGAAGGCAAAAGAGGGTCCAACCCGGTACTAGCAAGGTGAGTGTATATAGTAATATAAAAAGTCATAAATAGTATGTCAAAAAAAAGTCATAGTACAGTATGTCTTGGAGGTTTAGCCTTATTGTCGTCATGATCTGATCTAATCTTAATCCTGCCTAGCAACTGGCTATGAGGAGCTGTGATTGGTCCATTAAGAAGCTTCAGGATATCTATTTTTCTACATAAAATACAACGTAACTTCATGGAGCGTTTAATGTCGTCTGTAATTCATTCATTCTTAACTTTCTTTTCTGTAACAGATATAACTATCTATATATATTTATCTATATATATTTATATATAGATAATTTTCTCTGTAACAGAAAATTACAAAAACAGATATACAGACGCATGCACAACACGACTGCATGTCGGTCGTCCATCTTTATTTCAGGCTTCCTCTTCAAGACGTGTTCATCAGTAGGACGAACATAATGACTGTGATCCTGCTGCTATATGAACAAACTGTTGGGTCAGAAAGATGTTAATGATTTCAGTGAACCTCTCCTTTACAGGACGAGCCCCCCCCGGTGTCTCCCTGCGTCATGGTCGCTGACCTTGGCCCTCAGCTGACATCAGCAGAGTAAATCTGTTCCTCTGATCTCATTAAATCTGTTTATCAGCTCATCTGCTGTTAACCACCTGCACACACTGTAAAACACTATAAGATAATGTAAAACACTACAAGATAATGTAAAACACTAAGATAATGTAAAACACTACAAGATAATGTAAGACACTATAAGGTAATGTAAAACACTACAAGATAATGTAAAACACTACGAGATAATGTAAAACACTACAAGATAATGTAAAACACTATAAGGTAATGTAAAACACTGTAAGATAATGTAAAACACTAAGATAATGTAAAACACTACAAGATAATGTAAAACACTAAGATAATGTAAAACACTACAAGATAATGTAAAACACTAAGATAATGTAAAACACTACAAGATAATGTAAAACACTGTAAGATAATGTAAAACACTACAAGATAATGTAAAACACTAAGATAATTTAAAACACTATAAGGTAATGTAAAACACTGTAAGATAATGTAAAACACTACAAGATAATGTAAAACACTGTAAGTTAATGTAAAACACTGTAAGGTAATGTAAAACACTATAACCCCCGCAAAGCAGCCGGCCCGGACTCTATCTCCCCCTCCACCCTGAAGCATTGTGCTGATCAGCTGTCTCCGGTGTTCACAGACATCTTCAACACCTCCCTGGAGGCATGCCACGTACCAGCCTGCTTCAAGGCTTCCACCATTATCCCCGTCCCCAAAAAACCAAGGATCACAGGACTTAATGACTACAGGCCCGTCGCCCTGACCTCTGTGGTCATGAAGTCTTTTGAGCGCCTTGTCCTGTCCCACCTTAAAACCCTCACTGACCCACTCCTGGACCCCCTGCAGTTCCCCTACAGAGCCAACAGGTCTGTAGACGATGCAGTCAACTTGGCCCTTCATTTCATCCTCCAGCATCTGGACTCCCCAGGAACCTACGCCAGGATCCTGTTTGTGGACTTCAGCTCTGAGCTCTGCTTTCAACACCATCATCCCGTCTCTGCTGCATGACAAGCTCTCCCAGCTGCACGTGCCCAACTCCACCTGCAAGTGAATAACAGACTTCCTGTCTGACAGGAAGCAGCGCGTCAAGCTGGGAAAGCATGTCTCAGCCTCCCGGACCATCAGCACCGGCTCCCCCCAAGGCTGCGTTCTTTCCCCTCTGCTCTTCTCCCTGTACACCAACAGGTGCACCTCCAGTCACCAGTGCGGATGACACCACCCTCATTGGACTCATCTCTGGTGGAGACAATATAAGACACTGTAAGACACTGTAAGACAATGTAAGACAATGTTAGACAATGTTAGACACTGTAAGATAATGTAAGATAATGTAAAATACGACAAGATATTGTAAAACACTGTAAAATACTACGAGACATTGTCAATCACTGTAATTTACTGCAATACACTGTAAAATATTGTCAAACACTGTAGGAAACAATAAAAATAATACAAGACATTGTCAAACACTGTAAAATACTACAATACATTGTCACTGTAGGAAACAATACAATAATACAAGACATTGTTAAACACTGTAAAATACTGCAATATATTCTCAAACACTGTACGATAATGTAAAACACTATAAGATCATGTAAGACACTATACGATAATGTAAAACACTGTAATAGACTCCAAGACATTGTCAAACACTGTAAGACAATGTTAGACAATGTTAAACACTAAAACACTGTAAAATACTACAAGACAATGTCAAACACTGTAAGACAATGTTAGACAATGTTAAACACTAAAACACTGTAAAATACTACAAGACAATGTCAAACACTGTAAGACAATGTTAGACAATGTTAAACACTAAGACACTGTAAGACAATGTTAGACACTGTAAGACAATGTTAAACACTAAGACACTGTAAAATACTACAAGACAATGTCAAACACAAACATTGTCTTACAGTTAAACACTAAGACACTGTAAAATACGACGAGATATTGTCAAACACTGAAATACCACAATACATTGTCACTGTAGGAAACAATAAAATAATACAATTGTCAAACACTGCAAAACACTAAAATACTACAAGACATTGTCACACTAAAATACTGCAAAATACCACAAGACATTGTCAAACAATGTAAAACCAGAAACACTATCTATAATACACCAGTATAAACCTGTATACACCTGTATATACCCATGTGCAACACCTATATAAACCTATATATACCCCTGTGTATACCTGTATAAACCTGTATAAACATGTGTTCTACGTGTACCGAAACAACGTTGATAACAAAAGAAGAGTCAGACAGTTTGGTGTCAGTCACAATCTCTTTATAGATTTTATCGTACACAGTGGAGCAACTACAAGCTCCAACCAACCCACAACAGCTGGCTGAAAACATCACAAAAAAAGTAAAAACAGTAAAATACAAATATTACAACGTGTAACTGAAGACTGAATTTCTCTGTAGACTGACCCTTTAATCACTATACAGCCGTCCTGACTTTATACATGAGTATAAAAACTCTCCTGTTTGGTCGCTCTGACAGGGAGCCATGATGTTAGCCATGTTAGCATGTCTTTAATAAAGCCCAGTTTAGAAGATGTGCGCTGGACATAAAAACATCTTTGAAAGATGTGTTCAAGTAATATTCAAGGAAAAAGTTGCATGAATGTTACTCGCTGCGTACAAACCTTTAAACAACACCTGCTGGTCAGGAGTGGTACTGCTAAAGCTGCAGTACCACTCCTGACCAGCCTGTGGCAGCACTGAGCACTCATCATTTTTTGGGGGATATTTTTGGCATTCTGTTTCCAAGTCAACAAACCGTTTAGGAGGTCCGACAGCGACGGTAAAGACCGATACTCCATGTCTGAGACACAGCAGCTGATAACGATGCATTCACTGACCTTCAGAATTTGAAAATATCATTCTTATGTTCTGCGCTCTCTACTGGACAAATGGAGTCACTGCAACTCCCAGTCCTAATCGAATAGATCAGTCAGGCTCCTGATGGTGTCTGACAGGAAGCAGTAATATGTGTGTGTGTGTGTGTGTGTGTGTGTGTGTGTGTGTGTGTGTGGGGGGGGGGGGTTACTTAATATATGTTTGTAATAGAATTTTAAATCCCAACCCAGAAGTTTTATTTACAGCAGCAGGTTTCTGTTCCTCCCGTTTAAAAATAAACTCTGATCAACATATGTACACAAAGGAAGATATAAATTTTAAGTGTGTGTGTGTGTGTGTGTTTAACACATGTATGATGGTGTATGTACAGATGGAGGAGAGGCAGGTAAAGGTGTGTGGTGGGGGGAGGGGCCTCAGTCCTTCTTGGGGGGGCAGGGCTCTCAGGTGGTTCACCCTAACCCTCAGGTGCGTCCTCGCCCTCCACCACTTGGTTGGTCTTTCCGAGCATCTTCATCTTGGCGAACAGCTCTCCCATCGTCTCCTTCACTCCTTTCTCCAGCAGCCAGCCGTCGCTCTCACACTCAGGGTTCTCCGGGTCCTCCATCGTCTCCAGAGCCGTGGTTAGGTACTTCAACCCGGCCATGTCCACCGACTGGGACACACAGAGACAGGGTCAGCATGTGGACCAGAACATATCAAATATATATATACATATGTACAGTATATATGCCTTCCAAGTTCAACAGGATTTCAACAGGATTCCCCAAAGCAGTCTAATCATAATAATAGAAATACAAGTTCAAATATCTTTGAATGAACTATATGATAACTTTTATTATAATAATATTGTTGTGCTTTCTTTACATCCGTGTGTTCTCAGTCTGTCATTTCAGAAGAACAAGTGTCATGAAACTGGTACAGAACGGGTTACATTTAGGATTCCAATCACATGACCTTATCCATTACATTTTATTATTATTTTATTATTTTTCTTATGTTAGTATGTTTGTATGTTAGTATTTAAGTATATAACTATTTAGTTCAGAAGACGACTTAGGGGCAACACAGCTGTGGATGTGAGGTTGATAATGTATTTGTTGTGTGGAGGCTGCTGATTGGTCACAAACTGAAGAGACTGAAACGGATCTGAGAGCAGCAGCATCAGTAAAGTTCCTCCCAACATGTGATTGTTGTTCTTAAATCGCCGTGACGCTTCAGGTCAAACCTGTTGTTTTGACCCACATAACTCTCTCAGGAATCGTCCTTCGTCCTGGTCTTCCCAGAATGCAACCTGTTGCTGATGCAGGCAGATTAACCCCCCCAGAATAGTTCCTGATCCTCTGTGAGCCTGACCACCAGCTTAACACACCGATACCTCAGCAAGTGAAAGATCTGATACCAGGTCAGATTGTCAGAGGACGTGAGGACCAAACCCTAACTCTGACCCTAACTAACCCAACCTAACCCCCTAACCCTTGACCCTCTGAACACTAGAGAGTTGAAGCAGGAAGGAGAACGAGGAGGAGAACGAGGAGGAGACGAAGAAGAACAAGGACAAGGAGAACAAGGAGAAGGAGAACAACAACAATAAGAACAAGGACAAGGCCAAGGAGAAAGTGAAGTAGAACAAGAAGAACAAGAACGATAAAAAGGACAAGGAGAAAAACAAAAACAAAAACAAGAAGAACAAGGACAAGGAGGACAAGAACAAGGAGAACAAGAACAAGGAGAGGGAGAACAGGAACAAGAACAATGAGAAGAACAATAACATGGAGAAGAAGGAGAATAACATGAACAAGAACAAGGAGAACAAGAATAAGAATATGAAAGAGAAGGAGAAGAACAAGAACCAAAACAAGGAGGAGAAGAACAAGGACAAGGAGACTCACACTTACAGTCACACTCACAGTCACAGTCACAGTCACACTGTGAAGAATTTCAGTATTAAAAGCATTGTTAGTATGATTAATAGCACCCCTAGTGGTGAATAAAAGTGTCAATATATAAATGTCAAAATATGGTAAAATGTCACAACATATTTACTTATGGAATGTATAATATGTTTACAGTATGTTTACCATAGAAGTGTTGAGCCATAAAAGACAATCAATGAATAAACTGAAGAATAGCCAAGGGACAGACAGGGATTTTGAGACAGGCATTGCAGAGACCACCAGGACCAGAGGAGGAGCCCGGACGACTTCAACCAAACACTTAGCTGATAACTGCCCGAAGCCAGGAGGGGCTATTGAATTTCGGCCAATCACAGAGGCTGATACTGGACATTTGAACTTTCGGACAAAGACTTTTAAATATAGGCTAGTTCCAGAGGGTTTTGGCTTCAGTTCGCGCAGTTACCACTCTCTGTAGTTGACCAGCTGGGCTGGCCTATTAGGTGGGCCGTGTGAAGACTCTGCCCACGGGACATATCGATATCGATAGAGTAATTCAGTTTGCAACTGTTCTAGCTACTCTTGTTTATTAAATACTTTTTGATTGTAAATCGGATCCAGTTCATTTTTGGTGTAACTTTGCTGCCGAAAGTTAGCAGCAGCGAAAGTCCAGCAGTCTGGTTCTCCCCTAATTAGGTCCAGCTTCAACAACACTCACACTTATAGTCACACTCACTAACACTCACAGTCAATCACACTCAGTCACAGTCATAGTAGTCAAAGTCACAGTCACACTTACAGTCACACTCACAGTCACACTCAGACTCACATTCACACTCACACTCACAGTAGTCAAAGTCACAGTCACACTCAGACTCACAGTCACAGTCACACTCACATTGGGGGCAGAGGGTTGTCAGGCAGAGTGGAAGCACCTGAGGCCATTCACAACACTGGCCCTGTGTGCCAGAGCACCCGCTATTAAAAACCCTCTGGATTCTCAGTGGGTCGCTCTCTCCTCCCTGAGACACCCATTTTGGTTTTGGTTGCGGTTGGTTTCTATACTATACAACACTGCATGTACACTTTACACGCACTCACTTACACTGCTGAAATGACTGAGTTCACATGTCACTGTTAGTTTATGTTTGTCTTTTATGTTACTTTAAACCTAATAAATAATTGTTAAACTGCTTCATTGAATGCGTCTCCCTTTTTTGTCATGGCCGTTCGGCCCGGTTTGTGACAAGTGGGGGCTCGTCCGTCCAAATTGATTGGCTCGAGGCTGATATTTGGTTCTGAATAGTAATGGTTTGGTCCAGCACACAATGTGTTTGGGGGATGCATTTTCTTTTGGCAGCTGAGGTTGGTCTTGCAGCCAGCGTGTGTTTACACGAGTTGGCTGGTGTGAACTAGCAGCAGTGAGTACATGGTCTTCTAGTGTGTTCGCTGACTTTTGTGGAGTATCCCTGGATAGGTGAAGCAACGTGGTCCGTGTGGCTGCGTTGTTTTTCGTTTTTTTTTGTTATTTTTGTGTGGTGTGCGGTCAGAGCAGTTGTCTCGGGGACACATCCATAGCTGTCAGGTGAGTAACCAGCTTGCTGGGGGCCTCACCGGGCTATTGGTTTAAGTGTTTAAAAAGCCTCCCGCTAATCTGCATGAAGACTAGGGTTCTGTGAGGTAGATGAGTTTGGGATAGGCAGTCTAGATAGAGGGAATTCCACATTAGTTTGGGGGACAAATCATTGTCTCTTTTAGTGTACTAGTTGACCTAGAAAACACTGTCTGGTTTTGTGGTGGCCTTTGACCTGGTCTACTATGGCAGGGGTAGAGGACTTTGTTGATGCTACATACGAGGAGGTTCCGGATCGTTGCTTTAGAGATCAGCTCTTCAAGATTGCAGAAGAGTATGATATTGATCTAAGTGGTGTTGGTGATAAACGGCTTAAGGGAAATGTAAAGGCTATGGTTAAAATGCAACACCGGCACTTTCAGTTCCATCAGGGAACCTTACCTTTGAGCAGCAAAAATAATTGCTTTTGTTACAGTTTTCTCATGAGAAGGAGAAACAAAGACTGGAAGTGGATAAACAAGTGGAAATTGAGCGGTTGCAGTACAAAATAGAACAGGAAAAGATAGCATTAGTCAGAGAGGGTAAGCTTTCTGGAGATGTTTTGCATGCGGGAAATGGTTCATCATCGCGTTCTCGCGATATTGTGAGTAATTTGCATCTCTTGCCTAAGTTTCACGAGAAGGATCCGGATGTGTTTTTCTCACTGTTTGAGTGGATTGCACAGGCAAGAAATTGGTCAGACTCTGAGCAAACCTTGCTGTTGCAGTGTGTGTTGTCAGGAAAAGCCCAGGAGACATATGCAGCTTTAGATAATGATCTAACTTATAAATCAGTCAAGAATGCTGTTCTGAAGGCATACGAGTTGGTCCCTGAAGCATATCGCCAGCGTTTTAGGAAAAAAGGTTCAACCAGTCTCATATGGAGTTTGCGAGGGAGCTGACGAATAATTTCAATCGTTGGTGTACATCTTCTGATGTTAGTGATTTTGAAAGTTTGGGCAATTTGGTCGTCTTGGAACAGTTTAAGAACTCTCTGCCCAGTCGTGTTGCCACATATCTTACGGAGCGTAAAGTTACAACTGCCACCCAGGCTGCTGGGTTGGCCGATGAGTATGTGCTCATTCATAAAAGCCGGCTCGGTGAGCCTGTGTGGGAGCCTGTATTGCAGAATGATGGAGGTGTTAAGTCCTCTGTTCGACATTAAGGTGCCTGTTAAGATTTTGAGGGATACGGGTGCTTTCAACTCCTATGTTCGAGACTCCATTTAGTCATTTTCAGATGAGACAGATACAGGGGATAAAATCCTGATGCAAGGAATGGGGTTGAGGGTGTTGCCTGTCCCGGTGCACATGCTGAATCTAGACTGTGGCTTGGTTCAGGGCAGAGTTCCTATTGGGGTGAGACCAGCGTTACCAGTGGAAGGGATTGACATAATTTTGGGCAACGACCTGGCTGGCAGTCGTGTGTGGGCAGATGTGCCTCCTCCTCCGATAGTCACTCCTTTTCCTTCAGCCTCAGAACAGCCTGATGAGAGTGCTGTAAACTTTCCCGAAGGTTTCCCTCCATGTGCAGTTACTCAGTCGATGAGTCGTGCGAATCAAACGAGGTAGATGGGGCGTGGACAAAAAAGTTGCTGTGTTTACCTGATTTTCTTTTTTTCTGTGTCTCATAGTGATCTTTGACAAATTTCACCTTGGGGATGAATAAAGCATATTTCAATTCTTCTATTCTATCTGCAGAATGAGCAGAGAGCAGATCCAGCCTTGGAGGAGTTGTTTGGATCAGTGCTGTCAGTTGGTGAGGTGAAACATGTTTCCAGGGGTTACCTTCTTCAGGATGGTATTTTGGTGAGGAAGTGGGTGCCCCATGGTGAGGATTTTATTGGGGATCCCATTTTTTGATGTCATTCCAGCTAAGCTTCGTGGTCATGTGTTGAGACTTGCTCATGATGGGTCAGGGCATTTGGGTGTCCGGAAAACCTATGACCAGATTTTTCGCCATTTATTCTGGCCACAAATGAAAAAGGATGTTTCTATGCATATTAAAACCTGTAGTACATGTCAGATGACTAGTATGCCAAATCGGGTCACTAAACCTGCTCCATTGGAGCCGATTCCAGCTATCAGTCAGCCGTTTGAGTACCTAATCATTGATTGTGTGGGGCTGCTGCCCCGTGCTAAGTCTGGTAGCCAGTATTTGCTAACTGTTATGTGTCAAAGCACCAGGTACCCGGCAGCGTATCCTTTGCGAACAATAACTGCAAAATTTGTGGTTAAGGCCCTGAGGCAATTCATAACTGTGTTTGGCATCCCTAGAGCAGTACAAAGTGACCAGGGATCACATTTTTCTTCTTACCTGATGGCCCAAGTGTTAAAACTGCTAGGTATCAGACATAACCAGTCGTCTGCTTATGACGCACAGAGTCAAGGTGCTTTGGAGCGGTTTCACCAAACACTTAAGTCTCTTTTGTGCTCATATTGCACTGAGCTAGAGGGGGACTGGGAAGATGGGCTACCATGGTTGCTGTTAGCTGCACGGGAGGTTGTACATGAAAGTACAGGGTTTAGCCCAAATGATCTAGTGTTTGGCCACACTGTCCGGGGTCCATTGTCTGTGTTTATGGATGGTTGGAAGGAGTCAGATCCGCCCAACAATTTTATTGAATATGTGAATGGGTATAGGTATTGACTTTATTCTGCAGTTTAGTGCCGGTGATCGAGTTTTGGCTATTTGTCCGTTGGCGAGGTTCACCCTTCCAGGCTAAGTTTTCTGGTCCGTTTACAGTGGTTAAACGCATCTCAGACAAGAATTATTTGATTTCAACTCGCAGGAAACCTATTAAATTGTTCTATGTTAACTTGCTTAAACCCTATTATGCTCACTCTTCTAGTGCACCTGGTGATGTCCAGCAGGAACCAATGGCATTGAGTCCTGTAGTTGGGGGCTCATACAGTTTCAGGACGATGCTGTTCTGGAGCCTGATGAGGGGTTGTTGTCTGGTCGACTGAAAAATTCAGGGACCCACATGAGGTTAAAAGGGTTGTTCGGCCATTTGCCAGAAGTACAGAACTTAAATATAACTGTTTATCTCCTGGTTTGTTTGTTTTGCTGTTGTGGTGTTCTTGTGGGACCCCCGTCTTATGGAGGGGGGGGGGTGCGACGACCCTCTCTTCCCTGTCTGCCTGTTCGTTTGGCTGCTCTCCTTGCAGGTGTTGGAGGTGGGTGTGGCAGAGGGTCGTCAGGCAGAGTGGAAACACCTGAGGCCATTCACAACACTAGCCCTGTGTGCCAGAGCACCCGGTATTAAAAACCCTCTGGATTCTCAGTGGGTTGCTCTCTCCTTCCTGAGACACACATTTGGTTTTGGTTGCGGTTGGTTTCTATACTATACAACACTGCACATACACTTTACACACACCCACTCACTTACACTGCTGAAATGACTGAGTTCACATGTCACTGTTAGTTTATGTTTGTCTTTTATGTTACTTTAAACCTAAAACATGATTGTTAAATTGCTTCATTGAATGCCTCTCCCTTTTTTGTCATGGCTGTTCGGCCTGGTTTGTGACACTTCATATTCAGAACACACATGAGAGTTATATGAGAAAACCTAAATGTTGGACTGCTTTTGAAGGCAACACTGTGGCTCAGTCCGGATGCTGATTGCCTGAAGCGGGTTATTGGCGGCTTACCTCCAGGATGATGGTGCCAATGATGAGCACTCCAATGCTGTTCATTATGCTGCTGAAGTAGTAGAAGAGGGCCTCTCGGCAGCCCCGGGTCCAGATGTTGAGCTCCTCAATGCGGTGGTCGTAGTCATAGTGGGCCGAGTTATTGGTCAAGTGATGCTGGATGCAGGGCCGGGGGGACCCGGGGTTACAGCAGCTGAACGGGACACTGTCCATCAGGTACTTCCCCTCCACGTTACTCAGGACTCGACTGCAGGACCAAGACAGTCATGGTTAACATTCACTGGACTGTACAGGTCAGAGGTCAGACACACTAAGTGGCTGGATGTCACAGTCATGGTTGAATAGATGGTTTACTGAGCCTGTCTACCATGGCCATCTGACCCCCCTCGGATCCACTCTGATATCATGAACATCGAAACATAACTTTATACCTGCAACCACAGACCTGTAGTTACATGTACATATCTCATATGCATTGATCAGTTCCTTTAAGGACCCCCTCGTCACACATTCCTTATATAACATCTTCTCACTGTGGATCTGACTGTTCTTCATCTTCTTCCATCATCTCAGTGTGGATCTGACTGTTCTTCATCTAACCATCATCATCTCACTGTGGATCTGACTGTTCTTCATCTAACCATCATTTTGTCACTGTGGATATGACTGTTCTTCATCTGACCATCATCATCTTCTCACTGTGGATATGACTGTTCTTCATCTAACCATCATCATCTCACTGTGGATATGACTGTTCTTCATCTAACCATCATCATCTTCTCACTGTGGATCTGACTGTTCTTCATCTAACAATCATCATCTTCTCACTGTGGATATGAATGTTATTCATCTGACTAGCATCTTGTCACTGTGGATACGACTGTTCTTCATCTAACCATCATCATCTTCTCACTGTGGATATGGCTGTTCTTCATCTAACCATCATCTCACTATGGATATGACTGTTCTTCATCTAACCATCATCATCGAGGATATGACTGTTCTTAATTTAACCATCAACTTGTCGCTGTGGATATGACTGTTCTTCATCTAACCATCATCATCTTACTGTGCATATGACTGTTCTTCATCTAACTATCATCTTGTTATTGTGGATCTGACTGTTCTTCATCTAACCATCATCATCTTCTCACTGAGGATATGACTGTTCTTAATCTAACCATCATCTTGTCACTGTGGATATGACTGTTCATCTGACTATCATCTTGTCACTGTGGATATGGCTGTTCTTCATCTAACCATCACCAACATCTCACTGTGGATATGACTGTTCTTCATCGAACCATCATCATCAGCTCACTGTGGATTTGACTGTTCTTCGTCTTCTTACATCATCTTCTCACTGTGGATTTGACTGTTCATCTAACAATCATCATTTTCTCACTGTGGATATGGCTGTTCTTCATCTAACCATCATCTCACTGTGGATACGACTGTTCTTCATCTAACCATCATCATCTCACTGTGGATATGACTGTTCTTCATCTAACCATCATAATCTAGTCACTGTGGATATGACTGTTCTTCATCTAACCATCATCATCTCACTGTGGATCTGACTGTTCTTCATCTAACCATCATCATCATCATCTCACTGTGGATATGACTGATCTTTATTTAGCCATCATCATCTTCTCACTATGGATATCACTGTTCCTCATCTAACTATCATCTTCTCACTGTGGATATGGCTGTTCTTAATCTAACCATCATCAACATCTCAGTGTGGATATGACTGTTCTTCGTCTAACCATCATCATCTCACTTTGGATCTAACCATCATCATCATCTCACTGTGGATCTGACTGTTTATCTAACCAACAACATCATCTCACTGTGGATATGACTGTTCTTCATCTAACCATCATAATCTAGTCACTGTGGATATGACTGTTCTTCATCTAACCATCATCATCTTCTCACTATGGATATTACTGTTCCTCATCTAACTATCATATTCTCACTGTGGATATGGCTGTTCTTCATCTAACCATCATCTCACTGTGGATACGACTGTTCTTCATCTAACCATCATCATCTCACTGTGGATATGACTGATCTTCATCTAACCATCATCATCTTCTCACTGTGGATCTGACTGTTCTTCATCTGACTATCATCATCATCTCAATGTGGATATGACTGTTCTTCGTCTAACCATCATTATCTCACTGTGGATCTGACTGTTCTTCATCTAACCATCATCATCATCTCACTGTGGATATGAATGTTCTTCATCTAGCTATCATCTTCTCACTGTGGCTATGACTGTTCTTCATCTGGCCATCATCATCTTCTCACTATGGATATGACTGTTCCTCATTTAACCATCATCTTCTCGCTGTGGATATGGCTGTTCTACATCTTACCATCATCAACATCTCACTGTGGATATGACTGTTCTTCATCTGACCATCATCATCTTCTCACTGTGGATATGGCTGTTCTTAATCTAACAATCATCAACATCTCACTGTGGATATGAATGTTCTTCATCGAACCATCATCATCTCACTGTGGATATGAATGTTCTTCATCTAACTATCAACATCTTCTCACTATGGATATGACTGTTCTTCATCTAACCATCATCATCATCTCACTGTGGATCTGACTGTTCTTCATCTAACCATCATCATCATCATCTCGCTGTGGATCTGACTGTTCGTCATCTAACCATCATCATCATCATCTCACTGTGGATATGAATATTCTTCATCTAACTGTCATCTTCTCACTGTGGATATGACTGTTCCTCATCTAGCCATCATCATCTTCTCACTATGGATATGACTGTTCCTCATCTAACTATCATCTTCTCACTGTGGATATGGCTGTTCTTAATCTAACCATCATCAACATCTCACTGTGGATATGACTGTTCTTCATCGAACCATCATCATCATCTCACTGTGGATTTGACTGTTCTTCGTCTAACCATTATCATCTTCTCACTATGGATATGACTGTTCGTCATCTAACCATCATCAACATCTCACTGTGGATCTGACTGTTCTTCGTCTTCTTCCATCATCATCTCTGTGGATATGAATGTTCTTCATCTAACTATCTTCTCACTTTATATATATCTGTTCTTCATCTTGCCATCATCATTTTCTCACCATGGATATGACTGTTCCTCATCTAACCATCATCATCTCACTGTGGATATGACTGTTCTTCATCTAACCATCATCATCTCACTGTGGATTTGACTGTTCTTCATCTAACTATCATCTTCTCACTGTGGATATGACTGTTCTTCATCTAGCCATCATCATCTTCTCACTATGGATATGACTGTTCCTCATCTTCTCACTATGGATATGACTGTTCCTCATCTTCTCACTATGGATATGACTGTTCCTCATCGAACTATCATCTTCTCACTGTGGATATGGCTGTTCTTAATCTAACCATCATCATCTTCTCACTGTGGATATGGCTGTTCTTAATCTAACCATCATCAACATCTCACTGTGGATATGAATGTTCTTCATCTAGCTATCATCTTCTCACTGTGGATATGACTGTTCATCTGGCCATCATCATCTTCTCACTATGGATATGAATGTTCCTCATTTAACCATCATCTCACTGTGGATATGACTGTTCTTCATCTAACCATCATCATCATCTCACTGTGGATCTGACTGTTCTTCATCTAACCATCATCATCTCACTGTGGATATGACTGTTCTTCATCTAACCACCATCATCATCATCTCACTGTGGATCTGGCTGTTCTTCATCGAACCATCATCATCTTCTCACTGTGGATATGAATGTTCTTTATCTAGCTATCATCTTCTCACTGTGGATCTGACTGTTCTTCATCTAACCATCATCATCTCACTGTGGATATGAATGTTTTTCATCTAGCTATCATCTTCTCACTGTGGATATGACTGTTCTTCATCTAACTATCATATTCTCACTGTGGATATGGCTGTTTTTCATCTAACCATCATCAACGTCTCACTGTGGATATGACTGTTCTTCATCTCACCATCATCATCATCTCACTATGGATATGACTGTTCTTCATCTAACCATCATCATCTCACTGTGGATATGGCTGTACTTCATCTAACCATCATCATCATCTCACTGTGGATCTGACTGTTCTTCATCTAACCATCATCATCTCACTGTGGATATGACTGTTCTTCGTCGAACGAACATCATCTCACTGTGGATATGACTGTTCTTCATCTAACCAACATCATCATCATCTCACTGTGGATCTGGCTGTTCTTCATCTAACCATCATCAACATCTCACTGTGGATCTGACTGTTCTTCATCTAACCATCATCATCTTCTCACTGTGGATCTGACTGTTCTTCATCTAACCATCATCATCTCACTGTGGATCTAACTGTTCTTTATCTAACATCATCTCACTGTGGATCTGACCATCATCATCATCTCACTGTGGATATAACTGTTCTTCATCTAACCATCATCATCTTCTCAATATGGATATGACTGTTCTTCATCTAACCATCATCATCATCTCACTGTGGATATGACTGTTCTTCATCTAACCATCAT
>NW_022280235.1:119251-120036 GCF_004355925.1 Anarrhichthys ocellatus | reverse complement strand
ACTGTTCTTCATCTTCTTCCATCATCATCTTCTCACTGTGGATATGACTGTTCTTCATCTAACCATCATCATCTTCTTACTGTGGATCTGACTGTTCTTCATCTAACCATCATCATCATCTCACTTTGGATCTGACTGTTCTTCATCTAACCATCATCATCTCACTGTGGTTCTGAATGTTCTTCATCTAACCATCATCATCTTGTCATTGTGGATATGACTGTTCTTCATCTAACTATCAGCTTCTCACTGTGGATATGGCTGTTCTTCATCTAACCATCATCAACATCTCACTGTGCATCTGACTGTTCTTCATCTAACCATCATCATCATCTCACTGTGGATATGACTGTTCTTCATCTAACCATCATCATCTTCTCACTGGGGATATGACTGTTCTTCATCTAACCACCATCATCTTCTCACTGTGGATATGACTGTTCTTCATCGAACCATCATCATCTTCTCAATATGGATATGACTGTTCTTCATCTAACCATCATCATCATCTAACTGTGGATCTGACTGTTCTTCATCTAACTATTACCATCATCTCACTGTGGATATGAATGTTCTTCATCTAGCTATCATCTTCTCACTGTGGATATGACTGTTCATCTAACTATTATCTTCTCACTGTCGATCTAATTGTTCTTCATCTAACCATCATCTTCTCATTGTGTATATGGCTGTTCTTCATCTAACCATCATCATCTCACTGTGGATCTGACCATCATCATCATCTCACTGTGGATCTGACTGTTCTTCATCTAACCATCATCATC
>NW_022280235.1:64528-79251 GCF_004355925.1 Anarrhichthys ocellatus | reverse complement strand
AGTGTTTACATATTATTATGGACAGTACACCCCCCTATGTGTCTCACCCTCTACAGTGTTTACATATTAATATGGACAGTACACCCCCCTATGTGTCTCACCCTCTGCAGCATGGACTCGGTCCAGCCCCCCCCACTGGGCTCCACAGCCCACTGCAGCACAGCGCCCTCTACAGCCAGCAGCACGTCACACTGAAGCAGGTTCACCAGGCTGCTAAACAGAGGACAGAGAGGAGGGGGGGGGGGGGGGGGGGCGGAGTGCACACACACACACACACACACACACACACACACAATGAAACATCATCACACAGGTGCACAGTAACTATGAGACAGACAGGTGTGTTTACCTGTGTCCTCTCCGTTCTGTCTCCTCAGCTTCCTCTGAGCCTCCTCAGCCTGCAACACATCACACACTGTTACCATGACATCAATCACCTGATCAAGTTATTGATCAGTGACCCGATCAATCACCTGATCAATAACCTGATCAGTGTACCTTGGACTGGTCGGCTCTGCTGTAGTGATGAAAGTAAAGGTTGAAGTGTTTGTTCCACTCAGGACGGAGTTCATAGAGACCTCGACCAGTCACACCTGGTTTCCTGTTGACACAGTGGATCTATATTAGATCTATAGTAGAATCTACTATAGATCTACTATAGATCTATAGTAGAATCTATAGTATCTATAGTAGAATTTACTATAAATCTATATTAGAGATCTATATTAGATCTACTAGTATTTAAGATGTAATGATGGTTGTTAAGGTGGATTTGTGTTTAACGTGGTGGTGTTGATGAAACTGACTTGAATGAAGCGACGCTGTCGATGACTCTTTCTAGACCCGTCTCCTTGTTCCCCTGAAGAGAAAAAAGACACATGAAATGTTTGTAGGTAAACAGGCGGGTAATCAGAAGGACGTGTAATCAGAAGGACGTGTAATCAGAAGGACGTGTAAACAGAAGGACAGGCAAACAGAAGGACAGGCAAACAGAAGGACAGGCAAACAGAAGGACAGGCAAACAGAAGGACAGGCAAACAGAAGGACAGGCAAACAGACGGACAGAAGGACAGAAGGACAGGTAAACAGAAGGACAGGTAAACAGACGGACAAGTAAACAGACAAACGGACGGACAGACAAACAGACGGACAGGTAAACAGAAGGACAGGTAAACAGACGGACAGGTAGGTAGGTGTCTCACATTCTCTGGCAGAGCCTTCACCAGCTCGCTGTGAGCCATCGGTCTGATTGACAGCTGGTGGATGATTTCTCTTTTGACCTCATCAAAGAGCTCCACCTGGCCGACACCTGACACGTACCGCTCACCTGTACACACACACACAATTTATCAGCTGACACGTACTGCTCACCTGTACACACACACACACACACACACACAATTAATCTGATTGATCACAGCTCATCTAAAGGGGACAGATATGCTGACCTCTTCTACCTGTTTAACATATCGCCATGGTAACCAAAACCACAAGAGACGTTTGTGTCCTCAGGGCCACCGTACACAGGTACACAACTCAAAACATATTATATGTCCAGTCGTCTTTTGACATTTTAAGACAGTAAAGTTACACATGAATCCTTTAGATTAAGATTGTAAATGAAGTTGACTCACCGACGACCATGATGATGAGGTGGAGCATCTCCTCGATCAGAGTGTTGTTCTGCTGGACCACATCCTGTCAGAGACAGACAGTCAGTAGTGTCAGTACTGACCCCGCTAGTGTCTGTATCTCTACCTACAGTCGGTTATAGAGTCAGTAGTGTCAGTACTGACCTTGTTAGCCTCTCTGTATCTCTTCCTGCAGTCTGCGGAGCTGAAAATGTGAAAGAGTTCGAATCGACTCAGAACGATCATCAGGAAGTGGTTTGGATCCATCATGGACGCCCCCGCCTGTAAAAGAACAGACAGAAAATACACATAACAAATAGAGATATTATTTTTCTGTAATTGTCCAGCCAAGCAGAGTAGAATGTGTTTCTACCTGCAGCATGACGATGTCCTTGTCAAACATCTCCACTCTGCACTTGACGTTGTGATAATAATAAATCTGAAACACACAAAGACAACTTCATTCATAAATCATGAAGAGCAGAAAGAACATCAAAGGCTTTAAATGAAATAGATAAAAAAACACTTTACACATAGATACATTGTATTAGTTTATGTTCTATAATAATATGTTTAGTGATAAATAAATAGATTTAATTGAAAAAGGACGCAGATGTCCACTGTGACGAGTCGTACCTGGTTTGTAATAATTCATATTTTAATATTATTATGATCATATTCTTATTAGTAGTATTAAGGATAAATATGACATGCTGGATGTGTATTATGGGACGTCTGCTCCTGCGTGATATAAACTGATACCTCAGGCGCTATCGACTAACCTGGTTGATCAGGGAGAAGCCGTTCCTCCTCCACATCCCAGCATGCACCTGGGCACAGAGCACCAGACAGCGGAGGGGGAGTTCGATCAGGAGGGGTGGGCTGAGTTCCCCCTGAACACACACACACACACACACACACACACACACACACACACACAAACTGTGATGTGTTGATCTGATCCAGCCGGGCTCTAATGAGCTTTAATTATTTACAACTGAACATGAGAAGCTTTCAGCTGAGATATTATAACTAAATGAATAAATAAATAAAGAGCCAGCTGTTAGATTTGATAAAAAAAACATGAATTACATTATATTCTGAATCATGTTTCTATCAGGTCAGCTTAAGTTTTTACTGTACAGACAGACGGGTTACTGATCACAAACAGACGGGTTAAAACCTCTTAAGCTCGAGCCCTATTTGTAGGCCTCTGCTCGAAAATGGCATACCCATACTAAGGAGACCACAGCTCTGTAACTACAAGGTCTATTTTAATAATTTTTGATGCTATAATCAGATAACACTTGTGAGATTTATTCAGATGGATAAATATTGTGTATATGTTGCTGGTTAATATAGTGCATGAAGATATTATACAGCTCAAATTGAAAATAATCAGGTTCGCCTGAAAAAGAAGCACTTTTATTGATATTAGGTTTTTGAAATAATGCAGCTGGCTGACAAAAAACTCTCCCAAATCATAGCACAACCGATCAGTAGTTGTTGAATAAAGGTTGGCTGGGATAAAGTGAAGAATAAGAGGCTTTAGTACAGAGAGGTCCCGCGAGGTCATCATTTTCGAACCAGCTGTTGCAGCTCTTACATTGTACTTTTATATACTATATAACTATATATTTCACTTTTTTTATCACTCATATTATTCAATACATCCAAATACAGCCGTTAGAAATCATTTTGACAGCAAGGGTGCTCTCAGAGCCTGTTTCTGGCTGTCATCCATAGGATGTTCTCAGTTCCTGTGTGTGTATGGGGCTGTATCTCAGCCTATCATCGGTCGATTTCAGTCAATGAGCCCGCCTTCGACGCGTCAGAGTCTCAGGAATGCTGGCTTCGAAGCGGGTGTTGATTGACAGATTATTCAGCGAGTAAAGTTGCAAGAAGTGCCGCATCTCCCCGAGCATAAATTTCCGTTCGCAGGAAGTCTGACCACTCGCCCCATCATGAATTGATCGCTCTTATACTGGAAACAGCTCGGCAGTAAACAGGATACAGTTGCCAACAATGATTCTAGCTTTGTACCGGATAATCTTTGACGTTATTCTACTCATTTTTCATAAAACGGGACCAAAAACCAACGATTTTTTTTGGCGAAGGGCAGTGCCATGGGACCATTGTCCACTCACAGCTTTGTACTGGTTCCACAGAGAGAAAAACCGAAGGTATTTATGCGTTCGGCGACGAATGCTAATACTAATAAAAAATGCATTGCTTAGCTCGGTAGCCGCTAGCTTCCAGGTGCAAATATTGATTTGCAGTACACATAACGGTGATTTTTGCCCAGGATTTCGTGAGTTTATGCCACATTTTCTAGATGCTTATATTAGTAGTCTATAGTTGTGTTTGGAGTGTGTAAAAAGTGACTTATATGATAGTGTTGCCCATACGTTGCTGTTTAATCCGGTAAAACAATTGTACAAATCCACATTATTACCGAAGAATAAGGCTATTTTCCGAACAATATTTTCAGGGGTGCTGAGCCCGAGAGCCCCCAAATTTGGGGGCGTCGAGCTTAAGAGGTTCAGACAGACTGGTTACTGACCAGAGGAAGTTGTTCAGGGAAACGAGACGCAACTTCTGTTCTACTGAGAAGAACATGAAGACCTGAGGAAAAGATCAAAGACATGTGTGTGTTACAGTGTGTGTTACATGTGCTACAGTGTGTGTTACGTGTGTTACAGTGTGTGTTACAGTATGTGTTTCTGTGTGTGTGACAGTATGTGTTTGTGTGTGTGAGACAGTGTGTGTGACAGGATGCGTTTCTGTGTGTGAGATAGTGTGTGTTACATGTGTGTGTGACACGATGTGTTTCTGTGTGTGTGAGACAGTGTGTGTTACATGTGTGTGTGACAGTATGTGTTTCTGTGTGTGTGAGACAGTGTGTGACAGTATGTGTTTCTGTGTGTGAGACAGTGTGTGTTACATGTGTGTGTGACAGTATGTGTTTCTGTGTGTGTGAGACAGTGTGTGTTACATGTGTGTGTTTCTGTGTATTATTATTTTTTATTTTATTATACTATATTGATCCCGGAAGGGGAAATTTGTCTCTGCATTTGACCCATCCCTGTATATAGGGAGCAGTGGGCTGCCCATGACAGGCGCCCGGGGAGCAGTTAGGGGTTCAGTGTCTTGCTCAGGGATACTTCGACACATGACACGGAGCAGCCAAGGATCGAACTGCCGACCTTGCGGTTACTCTCTCTACCCAGTGAGCCTCGGTCGCCCAAGTGTGTGTGAGACAGTGTGTGTTTCTGTGTGTGTTACAGTGTGTTTACCTGCCAGCAGTCTGCAGACTGGGAGGTGTATGGACACTTTGTCCTGAGACACCTGGTACCTGAACGTCTCCACACAGTGACCCGCCACACTCAAGCTGATTGGCTGCTCCCCGTCTGGAAGGCCACTGTGACAGTGACTGAGCGCGCTCAGACACTTCCTGTAGGCCTCGATCAGCACGCGCTCCTATATATAAAAAACAGTCATATTTATATATGACTGTTTTTTCACTTATGTGAAATACGCACAATTACACAATATGTAGTAGTATGCAGTATATGTATCTAGTGGTAGTACAGTCTCACATCAGTGGAGCACCACTCCTGGATCATGGAGATGATGTGAGTCAGTTTCATCTGCAGAGTAAACGCTGCCTCCCACTCAGGCTCCATCTCTATGTGCTGCCCCACCTGTCTCACCACCGGGTCCATACCCTGAGACAGACAGACATGGTCAGAGACCAAGAGAGACGGGTTCAGACAGACATATAGACAGGTTCAGACAGACAGGTCCAGACAGACAGGTAGGTTACCTGCATACACTTGAGCAGCTCCAGAAAAGCATCCAGACCTTCTTGAAACTTCAGTCTGAGCTGATCGCTCCACTCAGAAGGTCGACTGATGAGGACGTACCTGTAGACATGTGAAGAGGGAACTGGTGTATAATGGGATACAACTGGTGTATAACTGGTGTATAATGGGATACAACTGGTGTATAATGGGATACAACTGGTATATAATGGGATACAACTGGTATATAACTGGTGTATAATGGGATACAACTGGTGTATAGCTGGTGTATAATGGGATACAACTGGTGTATAATGGGATACAACTGGTGTATAACTGGTGTATAATGGGATACAACTGGTGTATAACTGGTGTATAATGGGATACAACTGGTGTACAACTGGTCTATAATGGGATACAACTGGTCTATAATGGGATACAACTGGTGTATAACTGGTCTATAATGAGATACAACTGGTGTATAACTGGTCTATAATGGGATACAACTGGTGTATAACTGGTCTATAATGGGACACAACTGGTGTATAACTGGTCTATAATGGGATACAACTGGTGTATAACTGGTCTATAATGGATACAACTGGTGTATAACTGGTTTATAATGGGATACAACTGGTGTATAACTGGTTTATAATGGGATAAAACTGATGTATAATGGGATACAACTGGTGTATAACTGGTTTATAATGGGATATAACTGGTGTATAACTGGTTCATAATGGGATACAACTGGTGTATAACTGGTCTATAATGGGATACAACTGGTGTACAATGGTTTAACTGGTTTATGAACTGGTTTATGAACTGGTGTATGAACTGGTATAGTAACTGGTATAGTAACTGGTATATTACTGGTGTATTAATTAGTGCATAACTGGTATGTAAACTGGTATATATACTGGTATATAACTGGGGTATAAGTGATCCTAACTTGAGGTCTCCGATGAGGCTCTGGACTCGTCCGAACTTGAAGGCCTGTTGGGCGGTGTAGCGGTCAAACTGGAAGCATCCCTGCAGGTCTCGGTGGCGGAGGTGGTCTACAAAAGTCCTGATGATGGTCGTCATCAGGTCTTCCTCCACCATCAGCATCCGGGCCTTAAAAAACACACAGATTTAATTTCAACAGCCTGAATGAATCATATCTGATTATCATGCAACAGGATGATTAAAATGAATAAATTAAAACAAAACACTGTTTAAAAAAAAAAAAAAAAAAAAAAAAGGGAAGGATTTGTTAAAAGAAGCTTCTTTGTTCACTTTATGCACACGAGGAACAGGAACTTCTACTTCTCACTGAACTCACCAGCGACGGGACGGTGAACATTTGCACTGACAGGTCAGTGATGGAGAACTCACGGTCGTGGTCGTCCGTCACGTAGTCGCTCTGAAGGCGTTCATACTTCTACCAGCAGGGAGGGGGAGACAGGCAGAGAGAGAGAGAGAGAGACAGGTGTGTGGAGGAGGAGGAGGAGAAGGAGTACTCACCATGGTCGGGACGGTGAAGAGCTGAACAGACAGTGAGGTCACTGACACCACTCGCTCGTGGTCGTCCTCCATAAAATCTGTCTGGAGGCGTCTGTAGTTCTAGAGGGCGACAGAGGTCGCTACTGCTTTAGAGCTACACTGGTGATAATCTATTAACGAGGATTAATCCGTAGAAACACCACTTCACTGTGATGTTCTATTAACGAGGATTAATCCGTAGAAACACCACTTCACTGTGATGTTCTATTAACGAGGATTAATCCGCAGAAACACCACTTCACTGTGATGTTCTATTAACGAGGATTAATCCGTAGAAACACCACTTCACTGTGATGTTCCATTAACAAGGATTAATCAGTAGAAACACCACTTCACTGTGATAATCTATTAACGAGGATTAATCAGTAGAACCCTAACCCTAACCTTAACAATGCTGAAACGCCGTGTGGACAGAGATCGTTTTTGTTTTAAAACGAAGTTCAATTCCCTTAAACTGAGTTTTATGCTTCACTAAACGAAGTTAAGTTTCCAAACATCAGGAGGATGGCACAGAGGATGCTGGTGGTGTTTGGCTCTACCTACGTGTGTGAGCAGACGTTCAGCGTGATGAAGATCAACAAATAACGTCACAGATCCCAGTTAACTGATAAACACCTCAGATCTGTCCTGAGAATTGCCACAACCAAACTGACACCAAACTTTGATGCACTGGCAAAAAAGGGTGACCAACAGCACTGTTCCCACTGAAATGAAATGTAAGTTTTCTGTACTTTTTAGGTCATGTCTTTTACTTGTAATTTATATTAATTCACACAAACACTCTCCATCCATCTGCTACTGGCCCGGCCCGTCTGTCAAATTTTAAAACTCAATGTGGCCCCCGAGCCAAAAAGTTTGCCCACCGCTGGTTTAGAGGATCTGGTTGTTAGTTAAACCAGATAACCAGGGTCAGGGTTAGTTACACCAGATAACCAGGGTCAGGGTTAGTTACACCAGATAACCAGGGTCAGGGTTAGGTAAACCAGAGTTAGGGTTAGTTAAACCAGATAACCAGTAGGACGGTTGCGAGGATCTGGTTGTTAGTTAAACCAGATAACCAGGGTCAGGGTTAGTTAAACCAGATAACCAGTAGATACCTGTCCTCAGACCTCAGGTCTCAGATGTATAAACAATGTTTAGAAACAGACGAGGTGCTTCAGATCATGTGACTGTTTCACTGCCAGGAGACTTTATTATCATAGTTGAGTGTTGTTAGTAGCAGCTTTGGAGGATGTAGGATTAATGTGTGTATTACCGTTTTATTATTACTGATATTATATAATGTTCTTTATTTTATTTATTTCCGGCCCATCCAAAAAAGATTGTAAGTTCAAACGGTCTTCAACACAAACAGCTGATCAGTTGTGTCTGTGTGTTCCTGTGTGTTAGTTTGTTCCTGTTTTTGTGTATTAGTGTGTTACCTTGGCGAACTGGATAGC
This sequence comes from Anarrhichthys ocellatus, assembly GCF_004355925.1. NCBI lineage: Eukaryota > Metazoa > Chordata > Actinopteri > Perciformes > Anarhichadidae > Anarrhichthys > Anarrhichthys ocellatus. The sequence goes on along the minus strand of NW_022280235.1, from coordinate 70,833 downwards.
AAAGATCTTCTTGTATCTGAAGTCCATGAGCAGACTGTTCATCAGCAGCTGGTGGTAGATGTTCCTCGCTCCTACAGAGACACAACACACATCTGTTACATCTACACACATCCGTTACATCTACACAACCAAACACATCCGTTACATCTACACACAACCAAACACATCTGTTACATCTACACACATCTGTTACATCTACACACATCAACACACGTTGTTACATCTACACACATCAACACACGTTGTTACATCTACACACATCAACACACGTTGTTACATCTACACACATCTGTTACTCTCTTGTCTCTGTTCCACAGTTCTCCCTGTCCTCTTTCGAATTTCATGCTGTTGCTGTCACTTATCCAGTCAAGCTCACTATTGCTGTTGTGTATCGCCCACCAGGCCCTCTTGGTGAGTTCCTGGAGGAGCTTGACACATTAGTCTCGCACTTCCATGATGATGGCTCAGCACTCATCCTGCTCGGCGACTTCAACATCCAGACTGATGAGTTAGAACCTCTTCTTTTCTTCCTCTCCTTTCACCTTTACCGCTCCTCATCTCCTCCTACCCACAAGGCCGGCAACCAGCTGGATCTTATCTTCACTAGACACTGTTCTACTGCTAACCTCTCTGTCACTCCCCTCCAGCTCTCTGACCACTATTTCATGTCCTACTCCCTCTCCCCCCGTACTTCCTCCACCTACCCACATGGTTTCTACCCGTAGTCATCTCCACTCCCTCTCCCCGCTGATCTTTCCTCTTCCGCTACCTCTGCCCTCCCTGACCCTGAATCCTTCTCTCTCCTATCCCCCCACCCACCCCCTCCTCCTACTTCCTCCCTTCTCCATGATGATTTCGCCAACTTCTTTGACAAGAAGGTAAACGATATCAGATCCTCCTTCTCTCAGCCCCCCGGTCCCTGTCAATCCTCTCCCTGTCCACCCTCTCCAGATCTTCCCCCTCAGCTCTCCCTCCCCTCTCCATGCCCCATCTTACCCTATCTTGCCCCCCTCTCCCCTAACAAGGTCCTCAACCTTGTTACATCTAACCGCCCCACCACATGCTTCCTTGACCTGATCCCCTCCCCTCTTCTTCAGTCTATTGCGACTGAACTCCTTCCTTTCCTCACCCACCTCAAACACATCTCTTGTTTCAGGATGCTTTCCCACGGCTTTCAGGACTGTCAGAGTCACTTGACCCCTCTGATGTCAAGAACTTCAGACCGGTTTCTCTTCTACCCTTTCTTTCCAAAACACTTGAACGTGCTGTCTTTAACCAACTGTCTTGCTATCTCCACCAGAACAGCCTCTTGGACCCCCACCAGTCTGGGTTTATAGTGGGTCACTCGACAGAGACAGCCCTCCTTGCGGTGACGGAGTCGCTTCATGCAGCGAGAGCAAACTCTCTCTCTCCTCTGTCCTGATTCTCAGGGACCTGTCTGCGGCGTTTGACACGGTGAACCACCAGATCCTCCTCTCCACCCTCGAGGGGATGGGCATCTCAGGCTCTGCACTCTCCCTGTTTGCATCCTACCTGACAGGTCGATCCTACCATGTGATATGGAGGGGGGCCGTGTCGGAACCACGCATGCTGATTACGGGGGGTTCAGTCCTGGGCCCCCTTCTCTTCTCGCTCTACACAACATCTCTGGGTTCTGTTATTCGCTCGCATGACTTCTCTTACCATTGTTATGCCAATGACACCCAGCTGGTCTTGTCATTTCCTCCGGTGACACTCAAGTGGAGGCACGCATCGCTGCATGCTTGGCTGACATCTCGAAGTGGATGATAACACACCACCTCAAGCTCAACCTGGACAAAACCGAGCTACTGTTCCTCCCGGGGAAGGGTTGCCCGCACCGAGACCTGACCATCACCATTGATGATACCGTGGTGACGCCAACTCGGACTGCAGGGAACCTGGGTGTGACCCCCGGAGCCCCGGCCATCAGACCTCTGGAGCTTGTCCAGAAAGCTGCAGCTCATCTGGTGTTCAATCACCCCAAGTTCTCCCACACAACTTCCCTTCTCCGTTCTCTACACTGGCTCCCTGTAAGAGCTCTCATCCAGTTTAAGACTCTGGTGCTAGCCTACAGGGCAGTGAAAGGAACAGCTCCTTCCTATCTCCAGGCCATGGTCAAGCCCTACCCCCCCGCCCGACCACTTCGCTCTGCTGCCTCGGGGCGATCGGTCGCCCCGTTGCTCAGAGGTCCCTGCGGCCGATCGACCCGGTCACAGCTGTGTTCTGTCCTGGCCCCACAGTGGTGGAATGAACTCCCCACTGACGTCAGGACAGCGTCGGAAATACACGAGGGCAAAGTGCAAAAATGCCCCTAAGAAATATAATTTTGCCCCCGATATCACTAGGAGAGGGGCAAAAAATGCCCCCATAATTTCCTCTAATAATAATGACAATTTAATGAACTTGTCAAAAACATCGTAGCCTATATGACCCGGTCCAGTTGCCATAGAATGGTTTTGATTTTCGCCTTGACTGATGTTGCGTGTGCGTGAAGAATCGAATGGAGCACTTCTTAATCAGACCTGTGACTGCGAGACTGTGGTCATCTCAGCAGACACTTACATGTTAGTGCACCTATATGCTGAAATTCACGGTAAACGCATTCAAACGGCACAGATCGGGAGTTAGCGGAAAAGATTAATGTGAGACAACATCCGGTTTCTCCAGACAAACATCTGGTTTTCAGAATAAGATGCCAACAAAGTATACATATTGCATAATGGAAATTAGATTAAAATAATTATATTCACATTAAGTATAAAACATGCCACCTGCATCTCGTGAGTTAAAGGGAAAATACACCTAAATAGTGCGTAAAGTGTCTTTATTCTTTGATTTGAGGGTTGGAAATGAATAATACATGACTGACAGTCAATTAAGATATTTTACTAAGCAAAAACTCTGAACTGAATTTGTACCTTCAAATGGCACATTTTTTAACATTTGAGGTGCTGCAAAAATATTTCTCTCAATAATTCCACACAATGACTGATGTATATGTAAACAAGGCATCGTTGACTTAATAATTGTTAATAGTTGTTTAAAAAATGTAACAACAATAAATAACCACAAAGAAATAAGAATAAAACTGAATATGATTGTCTGATTTATGTTTGTTTTTTGTTCAAAAAAAATCTAAGAAAACAATTTGAATCTGTAGACTACTGCCTAATAGTTGTCAAAAAAGAGGGTTGAGATCCCAGGAAAGCTGCCTTAAATGAAGGAATACAGTTCGATATGGAAGCAGGATAAAGGGACACAAAGCATATAATAAGCAAGGATGCAATCTAATATGTTAAAGCAAGTCTATCTAACAAAAGAATAATGAAGTGATTTAACAAATGTAAACTGCTAATAACAATGTATGTGTAACTAAGAAAGGGTGGGGACCTTAAAGGATGAGATCATAACAGATGTTGGGGTGATGTCCGAACATGTCCACGGGTGTAACCTGACACACGCTCGAAAATGAAGGAAGTGAGAGTATCCACACACAGAAAGTTAGGTTGTTCGCAGCACACACACATAATCAATGATGTCATGTAAATCACATGCCGAGGGAGGGAGTGTTGGGGAGGAGGGAGAAGAGAGAGCTCCAAGATTATAAAAAGAAAGACTTGCAGATAGCAAGACAGGATTCAACGCGGGAGCCACCCAAGTGCTCCACGGAGAAAACACTGGACCTCGCTCAACAACCGCATCGGAGGACTTCGTCTCTGTTCACGGAAAGAAGACAGCCGTTCCAGGACAAAGATTGAAAGACGGAGATTTTCCTGTCCCCCCTGTTTGACATTAACAACCGGACAACAGATGGACGCAGCCGCCCTAAAGACTTTGTACTGAGTCTGAGAGAGCGCTGAATGGACTTCGTTGGCCTCGCAGGAGGAGCTGAAGGTTCGGCCGGACCTTCAGCTCCTGAAAACCCCAAAAGGACTTTTTCTTACATCGTGAATCCAGCTCCACCGAGCCGCCTCGGCATCGACAATTAATGAGTATAACCTGAGAAGAAATTGTAACCTGATTGAATCAAGTATCGTATTATCTTATGTGAGCTGTAGCTGTGCCCCTGCTAATATATCCTGCAACAAATATCTAATCTGCATTTAAAGTAAAGTTCTCAAGAGCATTCATTTGCTGAGGGAGTAGAAGTTCCTCATGGTAGTAAAAGGTTAAAGCTATTGTATGTTAACAACAAGAGTTCTTAATGGTTATCCTAGTGACCGGTCCACTTAACAGTCCCTTACGGTTTTAGTTATAATCCTAGCCGTTAAAACCTAACCTGGCAATTTACCAAGAGCCCGGATCCAAAAGAGGAAAGCTGCCATAACTGACGCGACTAGGTAGAAGCGCCCGGCCAGGGTGGCCCCTCGGCCGAGTGCATGTTACCAGTGGAAGCAGGGTAGACGTCAGGAGTAACGGTAGTTAGCAGAAGCCAGGCGAGTTTCCTCGACAGAACACCAGCTTGACAATCTTTTAATCGAGAGCTGAGTCAGTAGGTAGCCCCGTATCGGGCCAGAGAACCCCCGGATCTAACATAGTCTTATTATTGCCATTTGATGACAATTGCTCATATACTGTAAGCCTAAATAAGTATATTTATTATTTTGAACAAAGGTTAAATGTTATTTCACAAGTTTCAAAAAGTGCCCCCAATTTTTTGGAAATGCCCTGGATTTCAGTCAGTGGGGGCAAAAATTACCCCCAAAAAAATATGTAAATTTCCGACCCTGCGTCAGGACAGCAGAGCCGCTGCCCATCTTTCATCAGGCTGAAGACTCACCTCTTCAACAAGTACTACCCTGAAGCCTTCCACTTAGCACTTACTTAGCATCTATTGTATTCATACTAGCTTTTTGCACTTATTGTATTCATATTACTTTGTGGCACTTATTGCATTCGTTTGTTTCTGCACTGTATGTTGGCTCTGGTTTATGCTCTTAGATGCTTGTTTGAAGGAGATGCACTTATGACTTCTGGTGACCAGTAGTTCTCTCGAAAACCGATGTTGAATACACTTATTGTAAGTCGCTTTGGATAAAAGCGTCTGCTAAATGACTGTAATGTGATGTAATGTAACATCTACACACAGGAGAGAGAGACAGAGATCGCTCCACGTACACAGGAGAGAGAGAGAGAGACAGAGATCGCTCCACGTACACAGGAGAGAGAGAGAGAGACAGAGATCGCTCCACGTACACAGGAGAGAGAGAGAGACAGAGATCGCTTTCTTTTAATTTTGATGATTATAACTGACAACTAAGGAAAATCCCAAATTCAGTATCTCAGAAAATTAGAATATTGTGAAAAGGTTCAATATTGAAGACACCTGGTGCCACACTCTAATCAGCTAATTAACTCAAAACACCTGCAAAGGCCTTTAAATGGTCTCTCAGTCTAGTTCTGTAGGCTACACAATCATGGGGAAGACTGCTGACTTGACAGTTGTCCAAAAGACGACCATTGACACCTTGCACAAGGAGGGCAAGACACAAAAGGTCATTGCAAAAGAGGCTGGCTGTTCACAGAGCTCTGTGTCCAAGCACATTAATAGAGAGGCGAAGGGAAGGAAAAGATGTGGTAGAAAAAAGTGTACAAGCAATAGGGATAACCGCACCCTGGAGAGGATTGTGAAACAAAACCCATTCAAAAATGTGGGGGAGATTCAGAAAGAGTGGACTGCAGCTGGAGTCAGTGCTTCAAGAACCACTACGCACAGACATATGCAAGACATGGGTTTCAGCTGTCGCATTCCTTGTGTCAAGCCATTCTTGAACAACAGACAGCGTCAGAAGCGTCTCGCCTGGGCTAAAGACAAAAAGGACTGGACTGCTGCTGAGTGGTCCAAAGTTATGTTCTCTGATGAAAGTAAATTTTGCATTTCCTTTGGAAATCAGGGTCCCAGAGTCTGGAGGAAGAGAGGAGAGACACACAATCCACGTTGCTTGAGGTCCAGTGTAAAGTTTCCACAGTCAGTGATGGTTTGGGGTGCCATGTCATCTGCTGGTGTTGGTCCACTGTGTTTTCTGAGGTCCAAGGTCAACGCAGCCGTATACCAGGAAGTTTTAGAGCACTTCATGCTTCCTGCTGCTGACCAACTTTATGGAGATGCAGATTTCATTTTCCAACAGGACTTGGCACCTGCACACAGTGCCAAAGCAACCAGTACCTGGTTTAAGGACCATGGTATCCCTGTTCGTAATTGGCCAGCAAACTCGCCTGACCTTTACCCCATAGAAAATCTATGGGGTATTGTGAAGAGGATGATGCGAAATGCCAGACCCAAC